>NC_134900.1:15000-315000 GCF_041734735.1 Babylonia areolata | reverse complement strand
GGCCCTGAAGACATGGTCCTGAAGACATGGTCATGAAGACATGATATGGCCCTGAAGACACGGCCCTGAAGACATGGTCATGAAGACATGATATGGCCCTGAAGACATGACATGGCCCTGAAGACATGGTCCTGAAGACATGATATGGCCCTGAAGACATGACACGGCCCTGAAGACATGGTCATGAAGACATGATATGGTCCTGAAGACATGACATGGCCCTGAAGACATGGTCATGAAGACATGATATGGCCCTGAAGACACGGCCCTGAAGACATGATATGACCCTGAAGACACGGCCCTGAAGACATGACATGGCCCTGAAGACATGACACGGCCCTGAAGACATGACATGGCCCTGAAGACATGGTCCTGAAGACATGACATGGCCCTGAAGACATGGTCATGAAGACATGATATGGCCCTGAAGACACGGCCCTGAAGACACGGCCCTGAAGACGTGACATGGCCCTGAAGACATGGCGCTGAAGACATGACACGGCCCTGAAGACATGGTCCTGAAGACATGGTCATGAAGACATGATATGGCCCTGAAGACACGGCCCTGAAGACATGGTCATGAAGACATGATATGGCCCTGAAGACATGACATGGCCCTGAAGACATGGTCCTGAAGACATGATATGGCCCTGAAGACATGACACGGCCCTGAAGACATGGTCCTGAAGACATGATATGGCCCTGAAGACATGACACGGCCCTGAAGACATGGTCATGAAGACATGATATGGTCCTGAAGACATGACATGGCCCTGAAGACATGGTCATGAAGACATGATATGGCCCTGAAGACACGGCCCTGAAGACATGATATGACCCTGAAGACACGGCCCTGAAGACATGACATGGCCCTGAAGACATGACACGGCCCTGAAGACATGACATGGCCCTGAAGACACGGCCCTGAAGACATGACATGGCCCTGAAGACATGGTCCTGAAGACATGACATGGCCCTGAAGACACGGCCCTGAAGACATGACATGGCCCTGAAGACATGACATGGTCCTGAAGACATGACACGGCCCTGAAGACACGGCCCCGACTGGCCCTGAAGACATGACATGGCCCTGAAGACACGGCCCTGAAGACACGGCCCCGACTGGCCAGGCTAATGGCCCTGACGGGCTATTGGACCTCACAGGCCTGGTGGCGGGAAGGGTCGGCTGTGGGAAAGGTCAAGTGTCACAGGCCTCTGTGTGTGTGTGTGTGTGTGTGTGTGTGTGTGTGTGTGTGTGTGTGTGATGCTTTTGCCCAACGCTCTTTGCAGTACTCAGTTCTCTAAACGTTTTAGCTAATGGCGAAAGCAGCCATTCAACTTGACAACGCTACAGGAACAAGTGTTCGGCAATTGGTTTCCGGATGAGCTTGTAGGTGCATTTTGTGATTTGGGGACTGGATTGAATATCTCTCTCTCTCTCTCTCTCTCTCTCTCTCTCTCTCTCTCTCTCTCTCTCTCTCTCTCACCACACATGCAAAGACATACAGGTACACAGAGAGATGAATACAGACACAGACGCACACACACCGACGCTGAATACAATGGCATGTGCTTCTGTGATCATAGAGCTGAGCTGACGACTCGTGCTGCAAGTGAGGCTGCAGAGACATACAGAGAGAGAGGGAGAGAGAGAGAGAGATCCAATCCAGTCCCATACATAGGAAGACAGAGAGAGAGAGGCAGGCAGACACACACAGAGCTGCACTGCACAGCCCCCGAGTTGAGGCCCTTCATTGGTGCTTTGTACAGTGACGTCATGTCTTTTGCCGGAGTGCCAAGTGTCGCTCTTGAAAGACATTACTCAGACCCCCCCCCTCCCCTCTGTCACACCCTCCCTTCCCTCCCTCCATATCTCTGTCACACCCTCCCCTCCCTCCCTCCATATCTCTGTCACACCCTCCCTCCCTCTGTCACACCCTCCCCTCCCTCTGTCACACCCTGCCCTCCCTCTCGCCCTCTGTCACACCCTCCCTCTGTCACCCCCCTCCCTCTGTCACACCCTCCCTCTGTCACACCCTCCCTCTGTCACACTCCTCGCCCTCTGTCACACCCTCCCTTTGTCACACCCTGCCCTCCCTCTCGCCCTCTGTCACACCCTTCCTCTGTCACACTCTCCCTCCCTCTGTCACACCCTCCCTCCCTCCCTTTGTCACACCCTGCCCCCCTCTGTCACACCCTGCCCTCCTCTGTCACACCCTCCCCCCCCCCTGTCACACCCTGCCCCCCCCCCCCCTGTCACACCCTCCCTTTGTCACACCCTCCCCCTCTGTCACACCCTCCCCCCTCTGTCACACCCTCCCCCCTCTGTCACACCCTGCCCTCCTCTGTCACACCCTCCCCCCCCTCTGTCACACCCTCCCCCCCCCCTCTGTCACACCCTCCCTTTGTCACACCCTCCCCCCTCTGTCACACCCCCCCTCTGTCACACCCTCCCCCCTCTGTCACACCCTGCCCCCCTCTGTCACACCCTCCTCGCCCTCTGTCACACCCTCCCTTTGTCACACCCTCCCTCCCTCTGTCACACCCTCCCTTTGTCACACCCTCCCCCCCTCTGTCACACCCTCCCCCCTCTGTCACACCTGCCCCCCCTCTGTCACACCCTCCCTTTGTCACACCCTCCCTCCCTCTGTCACACCCTCCCTTTGTCACGCCCTGCCCTCCCTCTCGCCCTCTGTCACACCCTCCCTCTGTCACACCCTCCCTCTGTCACACCCTCCGTCCCTCCCTCTGTCACACCCTCCCTCCCTCCCTTTGTCACACCCTGCCCTCCTCTGTCACACCCTCCCTCCCCTGTCACACCCTGCCCCCCCCCCTCTGTCACACCCTGCCCCCCCTCTGTCACACCCTCCCTTTGTCACACCCTGCCCCCCCTCTGTCACACCCTCCCTTTGTCACACCTTGCCCTCCCTCTCGCCCTCTGTCACACCCTCCTCGCCCTCTGTCACACCCTCCCTTTGTCACACCCTGCCCTCCCTCTCGCCCTCTGTCACACCCTCCCCTACCTTTGTCACACACTCCCCTCCCTCTCTCCCTCCGTCACACACTCCCCTCCCTTTGTCACACACTCCCCTCCCTCCCTCTGTCACACCCTCCCTCCCTCCCCTCCCTCCCTCTCTCCGTCACACCCTCCCCTGCCACCCTTCCTCCGTCACACCCTCCCCTCCATCCCTCTGTCACACCCTCCCCTCCATCCCTCCCTCCCTCTGTCACACCCTCCCTCCCTCCCTCTGTCACACCCATCCCTCCCTCCCTCTGTCACACCCTCCCCTCCCTCTCTCCCTCCTTCACACCCTCCCCTCCCTCTCTCCCTTCTTCACATCCTCCCCTCCCTCTCTCCCTTCTTCACACCCTCCCCTCCCTCTCTCCTTCACACCCTCCCCTCCCTCCCTCTCACACCCTCCCCTCCCTCTCTCCCTCCTTCACCCCCTCCCCTCCATCCCTCTCTCCGTCACACCCTCCCCTGCCACCCTTCCTCCGTCACACCCTCCCCTCCATCCCTCCCTCCCTCTGTCACACCCTCCCCTCCATCCATCCCTACGCCCGTCTGTCACACCCTCCTCTCCCTCCGTCACACCCTCCCCTCCCTCCCTCCCTCCCTCTGTCACACCCTCCCCTCCCTACCCCCGTCTGTCACACCCTCCCCTCCCTCTCTCCCTCTGTCACACCCTCCCCTCCATCCCTCCATCCCCCCGTCTGTCACACCCTCCCCTCCCTCCCTCTGCCACACCCTCCCCTCCCTCCCTCTGTCACACCCTCCCTCCCTCCCCTCTCTCCACTCCCTCTTCCACAACTGTTGGAGTCCTCACTCTCTCACAACATGTATGGGTCACTTTCATGAAATATGTATATGTGTATGTAAATCTCTCTCTCTCTCTCTCTCTCTCTCTCTCTCTCTCTCTCTCTCTCTCTCTCTCTCTCATTGTTACGTTTCGAATGCTGTAAGTGGCTGTTCTCTCCAGCTCTTCGCTCTATCTTCCCCCTCTCTTTTTTTCATCCCTCTGTGTGGTTGTATGTGTGCCTTCATGCTTACTTGCGAGGATGTGTGTGTGTGTGTGTGTGTGTGTGTGTGTGTGTGTGTGTACGATACGTATGGAGACCGTTTCGTATCAACCTTTGCGGTTCCCGTGGCTGTGTCAAGTGTCGTTGCGTGACCTTGACCTGATCAGGGGGCGTGGCCAAGGGGAAGGAGTGACAGGTGTTGTGTCAACTTGTGTTTTGTGGCCACGCGCCGTGTGCTCAGTGCCAGGCTTCCTGCCACAGAGACTGTCAGAACACACAGCACGCCGCCAGACACTGTCAGGACACGGTAGTGCTCAGCCTTCCCTGTCTGTCATCACCCACACTACCTGGTCCATTCTGCCTGGTGTGTCAACAGTCACTCTGGTCCATTCTGCCTGGTGTGTCAACAGTTACTCTGGTCCATTCTGCCTGGTGTGTCAACAGTCACCCTGGTCCATTCTGCCTGGTGTGTCAACAGTCACCCTGGTCCATTCAAAGTGTGTGACGTTAGACAGACCGGCAGTGTGTGTGACGTCAGAAACAGACCAGCATTGTGACGTCAGACTGACCGGCAGTGTGTGTGACGTCAGACAGACCATCAGTGTGTGTGTGTGACGTCAGACAGACCGGCAGTGTGTGTGACGTCAGAAACAGAACAGCAGTGTGTGTGTGTGTGACGTCAGACATCGTGCCACAAACATGGAGCCCAGGGGAAGGAATTCGTCAGCTGCAGGTAGACATTTCTGCCCCCCACCCCTCCACCTCACTCCGTCAGTCTGTCGCCTTTTTTTCATTACCTTTATTCTTGATAATATACTTTGTTGCTCATGTCTTCGTTCACTTAAACCGTGACGTTGTTGGAGCGAACTGACTCGTCATATGAGCATAAGCATGGTGACACATCTGTCTGATTAACACCCTGTAACCTTTCGTTGTTTGGTTGGTTGGTTATGAATAGTATCTATCTATCTGGACAATGCAGGAGACATTGATAAGACCCTAGATTCTGCATCTACACACACACACACACACACACACACACACACACACAGAGTTTTCTTTCTCTTTTCATTTCCAGAAGAACATTCAATATGTTCAACCTGTTCTGTTCTTTTAGGCCGGCAAAGTGCATGCTGCACACAGGACCTCGGTTTATCGTCTGTGAAGACTGGCACCCAGTCAAAGTGTAGTGAAGGAAGGATTACAATCCAGGTCCACCCAGACCATCAGTCAAAGTGTAGTGAAGGAAGGATTACAATCCAGGTCCATATGGGATTCAAACCCATGAACACTCGGTTCCTAATGAGGTGCATTGCTGCTATGCCACCACTTCACCAGTTCCTAATGAGGTGCATTGCCGCTATGCCACCACTTCACCAGTTCCTAATGAGGTGCATTGCCGCTATGCCACCACTTGACCGGTTCCTAATGAGGTGCATTGCTGCTATGCCACCACTTGACCGGTTCCTAATGATGTGCATTGCCGCTATGCCACCACTTCACCAGTTCCTAATGAGGTGCATTGCCGCTATGCCACCACTTGACCGGTTCCTAATGAGGTGCATTGCCGCTATGCCACCACTTCACCGCAAGCAGAAGATGAACAAGTGACTTATTTCTCTTTGTTTTTCTACCAAGATGAACATGTAACTGCTTCTCTTTATTTTTCTGTCAAGTTGAATATGTGACCTATTTCTCTTTATTTTTCTACCAAAATGCCCACGTGACCTATTTCTCTTTATTTTTCTACCAAAATGACCACGTGACCTATTTCTCTTTATTTTTCTACCAAAATGAACACGTGACCTATTTCTCTTTTTTTTTTCTACCAAAATGAACACGGGACCTTTATCTTTCTGTCAAGTTGAACATGTGACCTATTTCTCTTTATTTTTCTACCAAAACGAACACGTGACCTATTTCTCTTTATTTTCTGTCAAGTTGAACATGTGACCTATTTCTCTTTATTTTTCTACCAAGGGCATGTTTCTCTTTATTTTACACAATTTCTTACATTGTATGAATTATGAAATATGTAACACACAGACACACACACAGACGCACACACACTTTCACTTACTCGCATGCGTACACAGTAATGCCCCCCTCCCCCTCCACCCACCCGATTTTTTTCCTACCCTCGTCTAATATCACTTAAAGTCAAAAGACGTTAAACTAAAGAACGAACGAAGAAGAAGGAGGACAAGAAAGCCAGCAACAAGCCCCACAGGAAACATCACTCAGCACACACACACAAGTACAACAGGAACTGACTGTACACACACGGCAGATTGTATCAAAAACAACTCGACGATACTGTGTGTGTGTGTGTGTGTGTGGTGTGTGTGTGTGTGTATGTATGTGTGTGCGTGTGAGTGTGTATGTGTGTGTGTGTGTGTGTGTGTGTGTGTGTGTGTGTGATAGCTGGAGAATGTGAGAGAATGTGTGTGTGTGCGTGTGTGTGATAGAGAATTTGTGTGTCAGTGTGTGTGTGTGAGGCAGAGAGAGAGAGAGAGAGAGAGAGAGAATGTGTGTGAGAGAGAGAGGCAGAGTGAGAGAATGAGAGAGAGAGGCAGAGTGAGAGAATGTGAGAGAGAGAGAGGCAGAGAGAAAGAGAGAGAGACTCAAGATGGTATCGGGTTGGCAGGGTGTAAGTGTGTCAGTTTTGTTCAGTCTGTGCTGGTGTAACTCTGATCTTCCGATCTGTTAGACATTCGTTGTTACTTCCCCTGACAAGCTGGTGAAAATCTGATCTTCCGATCTGTTAGACATTCGTTGTTACTTCCCCTGCCAACTACCCCTGTCACTAAGTTTCAGTTACTTTGACATTATCTGAAACAATTGACAAATGGTCTTGAATTAAAGAATAGAACCGAAATCAGTTAAGCAATCATCAGTGTTTAACTCAACATTCGAACATTAGTAATTACTCTTATTTTTTCTTTCCACAAAAACAAAACAAAAACTTACTGCTCATAAAAAAAAGTACTGAGTGTGTCAGTCTTTTCTAACTTGGAATGTCCGCAAAAGAACAATAATTATTTCTGCAAACAACTGAAAGCGTCATTTTTGTCTTTTTAGCTTTTCTTTCGTTTTCTTTTTCTCTCTCTTCCTTCACTGAAAATGTTAAATGTCTGCGCTCAACTCTGAAAAAAGAAGAAGCTGAAATGAAGTAAAACTTTGTTATGAAACAACCGTCGTTCTGCCAAGGATGCACTGTGAATGACGAAGTCACGTGAACACACTCAGACCTGTTCAGTGTATGTGGAGGGTTTTCCGACAACATCAGGTTCGTGGACCACTGTGGGAGGAGCCTGGAACGGGCAGTACTTGCTGGACTCTGGAGAGGTGTGTCCTGTCATTGTCGTCAGCAAGACTCACTTCAGGTTCCTGCAGCATGTCTGGAAGTTCCAGATGTTTACGATTGTGTCTGATGACACCGTGAGGTAAATCTAGAAAGGACCTGTCACTGGAATCAGCAGGACCCAGAACTTGTCCATAGTCCGTCTCTTGTCGTCAGTACTGGTTTTGATGCGGACTGCGTCATTTGGGAGCGGTGCTGGCGACACGCTGCACCCTGTCTGACGTCACAAAACCCCTTGTTGCTCTGTTTCCGTTACGGTCAGCAATGTCAATGTCTCTGTCCTGTGTGCCAATGCCTGTGCCCTAGTGTGCCAATATCTCTGCCCTGTGTGGCAGTGTCTCTACCTTGTGTGCCAATATCTCTGCCCTGTGTGCCAATGTCCCTGCCTTGTGTGCAATGTCCCTGCCTTGTGTGGCAGTGTCTCTACCTTGTGCCAATGTCTCTGCCTTTTGTAGCAGTGTCTCTACCTTGTGCCAATGTCTCTGTCCTGTGTGCCAATGCATCTGTCCTGTGTGCCAATGTCTCTGCCCTGTGTGCCAATGTCCCTGCCTTGTGTGGCAGTGTCTCTACCTTGTGCCAATGTCTCTGTCCTGTGTGCCAATGCCTCTGCCCTGTGTGCCATTGTCCCTGCCTTGTGTGTCCCTATGTCTCTGTGATTGTGTGGCAGTGTCTCTGTGATTGTGTGGCAGTGTCTCTACCTTGTTCTAGTGTCTCCGTCCGGTGTGCCAATGTCTCTGCCATTGTGTGTCATTGCTTGTTACTTCACTTAGATGGTTGATTCCCTCAATCCTTGGCCCCACGTGAAGGGGAATGTGAACATGGTATAACCAGCAATAAATAGTCATGAAGAGTATCGAAGAACACACAGCAGTAAACATTACGGGATAGCCATCAGATTAAATTATGAAAGAGAGAGACAGACAGACAGACAGACAGACAGACAAAGAAAGACTGACATCTCTATGATGCATTTGAGTCTGTAAACCTGTGCCCCCCCCTCCCCCCTTTGCACTGCAGACAATGTGGACGGCCCCCGCAGGTCGTCGTGGAAGTTCTGGCGGAAGCTGTCCACCCGCCGTCCCGACAGGAAGAGCCGCTGGTCCGCCAAGAGCGGTGCCCACGTCACAGCTGACATCACCCGCCCTCGTGACCTTGATCTCCGTCCGGCCGGTGAGGGTGAGGGGGACGGAGGGGGAGGGGCGACGAGTGGCAGTCTGCCGGACGTGGTGGACAAGGCCGTGCTGACCAGGACCACCAGCCTCAAGGCCCCGCCCCCCAAGCCGCCCCGCCTCTTCCTCTGCAGGTCCTCCTCACTCAACCTGCCCCCAGGCCCCCACCTGCCCCCCACACCGTTCCCACTGCCCCCCACACCGTTCCCACTGCCCCCCACCCCCACCCCGTTCCCACTGCCTCCCACACCGTTCCCCCTGCCCCCCACCTCACTCCCCCTCCAGCAGGTGGCGCGGAGAGGAAGGGGGGAGGAGGAGGAGGAGCCCATCTACGTCAACTCAGCCTTTGGGGCGGCCCTCAAGTCAGGGCTGTCAGGTAACGACAGGATCATCCCGCCCCCCATCACCCCCACCCACCACCACCAAGTCAGCGGCGGCCATGACCTTCAGACAAGGGGACAAAACCGCGCGGACTCCACATCCACGGTGACGGCCCCTGACAGGAGAGAGAGGTCAGGGGAGGTCAGAGGGAGAGGGGGTGAGGGGGGAGAGGGGCCACGTCAGCACGCGGCGAGTCCCACCGACACCTTGCCCCGCCCGCCTCGCCCCTCCTCCACCCTCACGCTGTCTTCCATCTACTACAGCCTGCCTCACCGGCCCAAGGCCCGCGGCCTGCCGGCACACCCCCCCAAGGCCAGGCCCCGAGGGTCCGGTCGGGAGGCGGAGCGCCGCCACCAGGTGATGCTGCACAGCGTGGTGGACGTGCTGTGTCAGCGCTGGGACCCCTTCCCCCTCCTCCTCCCCCTGCACCACGCCGGAGTCCTGTCCGCCCTGGACCTGCAGGCCTTCAGCGGCCACCCAGACCGACAGCTGATCGTGGAGAACGTGCTGAACGTTGTGGGTAACGGGGACTTGGCCCTCTTCACCGCCTTCCTGGCCGTGCTGCGGGAGGAGGGGGGGCCGGTGGAGGTGGTGGGGGTGCTGGAGGCCATGCGGGACGTGGACAGCGTCATCCACGACCTGCCCGGCCCTGAGAGTCAGGAGGAGGGGGGCGAGGGGGAGGAGGGGGGGCAGGTGCTGGCGGAGGAGAAGATCCTGTCTTTCGAGGTGGGGTTCCGTGCGGCAGACGGCGTCAGCCTGAGGCCCGTGGTGGAGCTGGACCGGGCCCGGAGGACGTCGCCCTCAGCGCCTCCCGGCGCCACGGACCCCGGCGGTCAGCCTTGGGGGGCAGCGGAGGTGGCGGGGCCGGTGATGGTCAACGTGTGTGTGACGGGGCACGCTCTGAGCGGCCCCCGGGCTCTGGCCCTGGCCCAGGTCCTCCGGCAGCACGACTCCATCCAGGAGCTGAGGATCGGGAAGACCCAGCTGGGCAGCGCTGACGTGGCCGCTCTGTGCGGCGCCCTACGTCACAACAGCTCTCTGACGTCACTGGACCTCCGTCTGAACTGGGTCAAGGGGGTGGGGGCCTCAGCCGTGGCCAGTGTGCTGACTCACGGCCACAGCCTACAGTCCCTCAACCTGTCCTCCACCGGCATGGAGGCGGAGGGGTTCCGCGAGGTACTGACGGCCCTCACCTCCAACAGGACTCTGACCCACCTGGACCTCAGCTTCCTCAACGTGGGCGACGTGGTGTGTGAAGTGGTCCGCGACATGCTCAGAGCCAACTCCACGCTGCGTAGGCTGAGGCTGCGAAGCAGCAACTTCTCCGCGAAGGGCGTAGCCGTGCTGGCGGAAGGGCTTAGCCGGAACCGTACCCTGCAGGAGCTGGACCTCAGCAGGAACAGCCTGGGGGACGCGGGGATCGGGGCGCTGGCCCGTCACATCCCGGAGTCCGCCCTTTGTGACGTCAGCCTGGAGAACTGCCACGTGACGGCTGGGGCCTGTGGGGCGCTGTGCCAGATGGTGGCGGGCAGCAGAGGGCTGCGGAGCGTGGACCTGAGCGTCAACCCCCTGGGGGACGAGGGCGTGCAGGGCATGGCTGCCGCCTTGGAGAGGAGCTCCGTGCTGCAGTGCCTGGCGCTCAACATGTGTGGCGTTACCAACACGGGACTGGCCACGCTGCTGGACGTGCTGGAGAAGAACACCAGCATCAGACTCCTCAAGCTCTGCTACAACCACCTGGGCCAGGAACACCCCCACTCAGCACCCTCCTCTGACGACCTCCGGTACCGGCTGCGGATCGTGACGTCTTCCCAGCCCACGCTGAAGATCCTGCTGTGGGGAAACTCATTCAGTCAGCTGGAGGCACAGGGGGCGGGGGGCACACGGAGGTTCTCTTCTCTCCGCTGACTGTCGGCACTCCAGGACACAGTGTCCCGGTACTCCAGGGCACAGTGTCCCGGTACTCCAGGGCACAGTGTCACGGCACAGTGTCACGGTACTCCAGGGCACAGTGTCACGGTACTCCAGGGCAGTGTCCCGGCACAGTGTCACGGTACTCCAGGGCAGTGTCCCGGCACAGTGCTTGTGGAGAAAAACGGTCAGTCAGCAAGTCCTGTGGGGGGTGGGGGGTGGGTGTCAGAACCACGTGACGTCACGCCTCACACGGAATGACAATACTCTGGTTTCAGCCAAAGACACGAGCAGTGATAACAACGCTACACGCCAACAGCTGCTGGCAGCAGTGTTATCACTTGACGGACAAAGGCTGCCAACCACTTTCAGTTTCTCAAGGAGGAGTCACTGTGTTCGGGCAAATCCATATACGCTACACCACATCTGCTAGGCAGATGCCTAACAGCAGTTTTACCCAGTGCGCTCGTCAGGCCTTGAGTGAATACTTAAATTTTTTTGTTTCTATCAGAGTGGATTTCTTTTACAGAATTTTGCCACGGGACGACCCTTCTGTTGCCATGGATTATTTTTCCATGCGCCAAGTTAGAAGTACGTGCACTGTAATTGTTTATTGTTATGTTAGCACCCCCATCACTGTAAATGTTGTAATGTTACCACCCCCTTCACTGTGATTGTTGTAATGTTACCACCCCCTTCACTGTGATTGTTGTAATGTTACCACCACCTTCACTGTGATTGTTGTAATGTTACCACCACCTTCACTGTGATTGTTGTAATGTTACCACCCCCTTCACTGTATTGTTGTAATGTTACCATTCCCTTCACTGTAATTGTTGTAATGTTACCATCCCTTTACTGTCATTGTTGTAATGTTATCATCCCCTTCACTGTAATTGTTGTAATGTTACCACCCCCATCACTGTATTTGTTGTAATGTTACCATCCCTTTACTGTCATTGTTGTAATGTTACCATTACCTTCACTGTAATTGCTGTAATGTTACCATCCCCATCACTGTAACTGTTGTAATGTTAACACCCTTTCATTGTCTTTGCTGTAATGTTACCACCCCCTTCACTGTAATTGTTGTAATGTTCCCACCCCCTTCACTTAATTGTTGTAATGTGCCCACCCCCTTCACTTAATTGTTGTAATGTGCCCACCCCCTTCACTGTAATTGTAATGGTATCACCCCTTTACTGTCCACATTGTTGAAATGTTACAACCCCCTTCACTGTAATTGTAGTAATTTTGCCACCTCTTCACTGTAATTGTAGTAATTTTACCACCCCTTCACACTAATTGTTGTAATGTTACCACCTCTTCACTGTAATTGATGTGAAATTACCATCTTCATTAATGTAATTGCAATGTTACTGCCCTTTCACTGTAATTGTTGTAATGTTACCACCCCATTACTGTAATTGTTTTTTGTAATGTTACAACCCCCTTCACTGTAATTGTTATGTTACCTCCCCTTAACTTTGTTGGAATGTTAAACCCCCTTCACTGTAATTGTAATGTTACCACCCCCTTCACTGTAGTTACTGTAATCTTACCCCTCCCCTTAATTGTAATGATACCACCCCCTAAACTGTAAATGTTGTAATGTTACCACCCCCTTCACTGTAATTGTAACGATACCAACCCATCACTGTAATTGTTTGTTGTAATATTACCACCCCTTCACTGTAATTGTTATAACGTTACCCTCCCCTTCAGTGTAATTCTTTATTGTAATGTTACCACTCCCATCACTGTGATTGTTGTAATGTTACCATCCCCATCACTGTAATTGTTGTAAGGTTACCCTCCCTTTAACTGTAATTGTTTGTTGTAATGTTACCACCCCGTCACTGTAATTGTTGTAATGATAACACCCCTTTTACTGTATTTTTTTATTGTAATGTTACCACCCCTTCACTGTAATTGTTTGTTGTAATGTTACTATCCCCTTCACTGTAATTGTTTGTTGTAATGTTACTATCCCCTTCACTGTAATTATTGTAATGTTACCATCCCCTTCACTGTAATTGTTGTAATGTTACCATCCCTTCACAGTAATTGTTTGTTGTTACCATCCTCTTCACAGTAATTGTTTGTTGTTACCATCCCCTTCACTGTAATTGTTGTAATGTTACCATCCCCTTCACTGTAATTGTAATGTTACCATCCCCTTCACAGTAATTGTTTGTTGTTACCATCCTCTTCACAGTAATTGTTTGTTGTTACCATCCCCTTCACTGTAATTGTTGTAATGTTACCATCCCCTTCGCTGTAATTGTTGTAATGTTACCATCCCCTTCACTGTAATTATTGTAATGTTACCATCCCTTCACAGTAATTGTTTGTTGTTACCATCCCCTTCACTGTAATTGTTGTAATGTTACCATCCCCTTCGCTGTAATTGTTGTAATGTTACCATCCCCTTCACTGTAATTGTTATAATGTTACCATCCCCTTCACTGTAATTGTTTGTTGTAATGTTACCATCCCCTTCGCTGTAATTGTTGTAATGTTACCATCCCCTTCACTGTAATTGTTATAATGTTACCATCCCCTTCACTGTAATTGTTTGTTGTAATGTTACCATCCCCTTCACTGTAATTGTTTGTTGTAATGTTACCACCGCCTTCACTGTAATTGTTGTAATGTTACCATTCCCTTCACTGTAATTGTTATAATGTTACCATCCCCTTCACTGTAATTGTTTGTTGTAATGTTACCACCACCTTCACTGTAATTGTTGTAATGTTACCATCCCCTTCACTGTAATTGTTTGTTGTAATGTTACCATCCCCTTCACTGTAATTGTTTGTTGTAATGTTACCATCACCTTCACTGTAATTGTTGTAATGTTACCACCACCTTCACTGTAATTGTTGTAATGTTACCATCACTTTCACTGTAATTGTTTGTTGTAATGTTACCATCCCCTTCACTGTAATTGTTTGTTGAAATGTTACCATCCCCTTCACTGTAATTGTTTGTTGAAATGTTATCATCCCCTTCGCTGTAATTGTTTGTTGAAATGTTATCATCCCAGTTTGTTGAAATGTCACCACCCCTTCACTGTTACAGTCATTCAATGGAAATTAAACACCACCAAAACCTAACTAGTGGGGTAGTGTGTTTGGTAAACACTAGTTCAAATCAGCCTGTTGGTTTTCATTTTCTAATTAATATTTGAGTGTCATTTCATTCCACCACTCTCTTTCTTCTCTTTCTCTCTCCTCTGAAGAAAAACAAACTTGGTTATGAAAAATGACTTTTATATAATTATTATACTTTTGTTCTTAAACATACATCACTGTTTTTTCCCTGATGCCAATATAATGATCACCTGGTTATTTATTACATGAATAGTTATGACTGTGCCTCTAAAATGCAAATAATAACATTATAAAATATATATATCATGACATAACCTTTGACCAGATTTCTATTCTCACAAGAATCAGCAGCAAGGTCAAACTCAAGCTAACAAGGTCATGTGCCCATGACATAAGCAGTGTGAAGACCGCCCGGACTCAGCTTGTACCAACGCCGCATGCTGATTGGTCCAATGGCATCACCACAAGGGCCAGCACTCTGCACACACTGCTCTCTGTACAGTGTCAATGTCAGGACACACAACCACCTGTACAAACATTACAGCAAACAATTCTCTTTACCCCTATCATTTACCCTGCCCCCTACCTTTTACCCTTCACCCCTACCTTTCACCCTCCCCCCTATCATCCCCCCTACCATTCACCCTCCTCCCTACCTTTCACCCTTCAGCCCTATCATTCACCCTTCACCCCTACCTTTCACCCTCCCCCCTATCATCCTCCCCTATCATTCACCCTTCAGCCCTACCATCCACCCCTACCTTTCACCCTCCCCCCTATCATCCTCCCCTATCATTCACCCTTCAGCCCTATCATTCACCCTTCACCCCTACCATCCACCCCTACCTTTCACCCTCCCCCCTATCATCCTCCCCTATCATTCACCCTTCAGCCCTATCATTCACCCTTCACCCCTACCATCCACCCCTACCTTTCACCCTCCCCCCTATCATCCTCCCCTATCATTCACCCTTCAGCCCTACCATCCACCCCTACCTTTCACCCTCCCCCCTATCATCCTCCCCAACCATTCACCCTTCACCCCTATCATTCACCCTTCACCCCTACCATCCCCCCCTACCTTTCACCCTTCAGCCCTATCATTCACCCTCCCCCCTATCATCCTCCCCTACCATTCACCCTCCTCCCTACCTTTCACCCTTCAGCCCTATCATTCACCCTTCACCCCTTTCACCCTTCACCCCTACCTTTCACCCTTCACCCCTTTCACCCTTCACCCCTTTCACCCTTCACCCCTACCTTTCACCCTTCAGCCCTATCATTCACCCTTCACCCCTATCATTCACCCTTCAGCCCTACCTTTCACCCTTCAGCCCTATCATTCACCCTTCACCCCTACCTTTCACCCTTCACCCCTACCTTTCACCCTTCACCCCTATCATTCACCCTTCACCCCTACCTTTCACCCTTCACCCCTATCATTCACCCTTCACCCCTACCTTTCACCCTTCACCCCTATCTTTCACCCTTCACCCCTATCATTCACCCTTCACCCCTACCTTTCACCCTTCACCCCTATCTTTCACCCTCATCATTCCCCTTTCCTTTCAAAGCAAGGCAAGGCAAAGAGTCTATGTCTTGTGCGCCCTGGGGGCAGTGAAACATTACATACATGCATCATTTACACATACCATGCATCGTTTACACATGCATCTTTTACACATACCATGCAAACAAAATGTGTGATGTTAAAAGAACAAAAAGAAAACAAAAATCCCATTCGCACAAACGCAGAAATACACATGGTTATTTTTCAATAGCCATAAATAACATTCTTGTCTGACATGACTTTATCGAAAAGAACTACAAATAGAAGAAACAAGTGATTAAAGTCTTCATATTTTTTTGTGTTTTTTAATAGAAAAATAAGTGGATTCAATGGAGTTTGGACGGCTTCTATAATATCTAGATAAACAGTTTAATCTGACACTTTGAAAAAAAAAAAGGACACACAAACAGTGAACGTCACCAGCAATGCTGTTTGTACAACATTTATCAAAGATCTTTCAGTACTGGTTACATTGGTGAAGGTCTCTCCATTAAGAGGCAAAGATTCTTTCAGTACTGGTTACATTGTTGAAGGTCTCTCTATTAAGAGGCAAAGATTCTTTCATTACTGGTTACATTGTTGGAGGTCTCTCTATTAAGAGGCAAAGATTCTTTCATTACTGGTTACATTGTTGAAGGTCTCTCTATTAAGAGGCAAAGATTCTTTCATTACTGGTTACACTGTTGGAGGTCTCTCTATTAAGAGGCAAAGATTCTTTCATTACTGGTTACATTGTTGGAGGTCTCTCTATTAAGAGGCAAAGATTCTTTCATGACTGGTTACACTGTTGGAGGTCTCTCTATTAAGAGGCAAAGATTCTTTCATTACTGGTTACACTGTTGGAGGTCTCTCTATTAAGAGGCAATGGTTCTTTCATTACTGGTTACATTGTTGGAGGTCTCTCTATTAAGAGGCAATGATTCTTTCATGACTGGTTACACTGTTGGAGGTCTCTCTATTAAGAGGCAAAGATTCTTTCATTACTGGTTACATTGTTGGAGGTCTCTCTATTAAGAGGCAAAGATTCTTTCATGACTGGTTACACTGTTGGAGGTCTCTCTATTAAGAGGCAAAGATTCTTTCATTACTGGTTACATTGTTGGAGGTCTCTCTATTAAGAGGCAAAGATTCTTTCATGACTGGTTACACTGTTGGAGGTCTCTCTATTAAGAGGCAAAGATTCTTTCATTACTGGTTACATTGTTGGAGGTCTCTCTATTAAGAGGCAAAGATTCTTTCATTACTGGTTGCACTGTTGGAGGTCTCTCTATTAAGAGGCAAAGATTCTTTCATTACTGGTTACATTGTTGGAGGTCTCTCTATTAAGAGGCAAAGATTCTTTCATTACTGGTTGCACTGTTGGAGGTCTCTCTATTAAGAGGCAAAGCATTACTGCTTATTCTAAACTTAACAAACAGGATTACACAGTTCTTTGGTATCACAGTAAAATAAGCATCTTGACCTCAGTTTGGCTGAAACATCCTGTTCTTAATATACCTAGTATCATTATCAATATATATTTATATATACCAATCCTGCAAAAACTAATGTTATAAACTCTTAACTTCTCTTTGAACCAAGTGGGATGTACTTCAAGACACTGCTGGTTTAATCAGAACCTACTCAATCTAATTTCATTCAAGATATTGTGAATACCCCAACACTTAATCCAATTTCATTCAAGATATTGTGAATACCCCAACTTTATCCTTCAACCCCTTTCACACTGCCACCTATCTTCCACCTTCTATTTTTCACCTTCATACTTCTACCTTTCAACCTTCAACCCATATCTTTCACCCTTATTCTTCACACATGTCCTTACCCTTACCTCTCACCCTTAACCTCTACCTCTCACCCTTAACCTCTACCCTTAACCTCTACCTTTCACCCTTAACCTCTACCTCTCACCCTTAACCTCTACCCTTAACCTCTACCTTTCACCCTTAACCTCTACCTCTCACCCTTAACCTCTACCTCTCACCCTTCAACCCTATGTTTCACTTCTCTCTTTCACCCCTACCTTTCAACTATCTGTCACTATTCACCCAGTCTTTCTCTATTCACCCCAGTCTTTCTCTATTCACCCCAGTCTTTTATCTTTCACCCCTATCTTTCATTCTTCACCATCAGGCAGAGCTGGGAAAATACACTGTTGTTGTTGTGTTGTTGTTCATCCTCACCATCAGGCAGAGCTAGGAAAAGACACTGTTGTTGTTGTTCATCCTCACCATCAGGCAGAGCTGGGAAAAGACACTGTTGTTGTTGTTGTTGTTCATCCTCACCATCTGGCAGCGCAGGAAAAGGAACACTGTTGTTGTTGTTCATCCTAACCATTCAGGCAAGAGCTAAGGAAAAGTCTTGTTGTGGTTGTTCACCTAACCATCAGGCAGAGCTGGGAAAAGAAACTGTTGTTATTGTTCATCCTAACCATAGGCAGAGCTAGGAAAAGACCACAGTTGTGTTGTTCATCCTATCACATCAGGCAGAGTAGGAAAAGACACTGTTGATGTTGTTCATTCCTCACCATCAGCAGAGTGGGAAAGACACTGTTGTTGTTGGTATCTCACCATCTGGCAGAGTAGGAAAAGACACTGTTGTTGTTGTTGTTCATCCTAACCATCAGGCAGAGCTGGGAAAAGACACTGTTGTTATTGTTCATCCTAACCATCAGGCAGAGCTAGGAAAAGACACTGTTGTTGTTGTTGTTGTTCATCCTCACCATCAGGCAGAGCTAGGAAAAGACACTGTTGTTGTTCATCCTAACCATCTGGCAGAGCTGGGAAAAGACACTGTTGTTGTTGTTGTTGTTCATCCTCACCATCAGGCAGAGCTAGGAAAAGACACTGTTGTTGTTCATCCTAACCATCAGGCAGAGCTAGGAAAAGACACTGTTGTTGTTGTTCATCCTCACCATCAGGCAGAGCTAGGAAAAGACACTGTTGTTGTTGTTCATCCTAACCATCAGGCAGAGCTAGGAAAAGACACTGTTGTTGTTGTTCATCCTCACCATCAGGCAGAGCTAGGAAAAGACACTGTTGTTGTTGTTCATCCTCACCATCAGGCAGAGCTAGGAAAAGACACTGTTGTTGTTCATCCTCACCATCAGGCAGAGCTAGGAAAAGACACTGTTGTTGTTGTTGTTCATCCTAACCATCAGGCAGAGCTGGGAAAAGACACTGTTGTTATTGTTCATCCTAACCATCAGGCAGAGCTAGGAAAAGACACTGTTGTTGTTGTTGTTGTTCATCCTAACCATCAGGCAGAGCTAGGAAAAGACACTGTTGTTGTTGTTCATCCTCACCATCAGGCAGAGCTGGGAAAAGACACTGTTGTTGTTGTTCATCCTAACCATCAGGCAGAGCTAGGAAAAGACACTGTTGTTGTTGTTCATCCTCACCATCAGGCAGAGCTAGGAAAAGACACTGTTGTTGTTGTTGTTCATCCTCACCATCAGGCAGAGCTAGGAAAAGACACTGTTGTTGTTGTTCATCCTCACCATCAGGCAGAGCTAGGAAAAGACACTGTTGTTGTTGTTGTTCATCCTCACCATCAGGCAGAGCTAGGAAAAGACACTGTTGTTGTTGTTCATCCTAACCATCAGGCAGAGCTAGGAAAAGACACTGTTGTTGTTCATCCTAACCATCAGGCAGAGCTAGGAAAAGACACTGTTGTTGTTGTTCATCCTCACCATCAGGCAGAGCTAGGAAAAGACACTGTTGTTGTTGTTCATCCTCACCATCAGGCAGAGCTAGGAAAAGACACTGTTGTTGTTGTTGTTGTTCATCCTCACCATCAGGCAGAGCTAGGAAAAGACACTGTTGTTGTTGTTCATCCTCACCATCAGGCAGAGCTAGGAAAAGACACTGTTGTTGTTGTTCATCCTCACCATCACACAGAACAGGACAGACATTCTTCAAGCCCACAGTTCCATCACTGTCAAAACAAACCAAGACACTCCCCATATACCTCAACAAACCAAAACACTCCTCCAAGTATCTCAATAAGCCAAAACATTCCTTCAAGTACCTCAAGCCAAACACTCCTCCGAGAGCCCCAACAAACCAAAACACTCCACTCCCCAAGTACCTCAACAAACCAAATCACTCCTCAAAGTAACTCAACAAAGCAAAACACTCCCCTAAGTACCTCAACAAACTAAAGCACACCCAATACATGTGAAAAAAAAAACCCACTTCCATATGTACCTCAGCAAACCAAAACACTCTCCTAAGTACCCCAACAAACTAAAATACTCCCCTAAGTACCTAACTCTCCTAAGTACCTCAACAAACTAAAACACTCTCCTAAGTACCTCAATAAACCAAAACACTCTCCTAAGTACCTCAACAAACCAAAACACTCTCCTAAGTACCTCAACAAACTAAAACACTCTCCTAAGTACCTCAACAAACTAAAACTCTCCTATGTACCTCAACAAACCAAAATACTCTCCAAAGTACCTCAACAAACTAAAGCACACCCAAAACATGTGAACAAACCAAAACAATTCCATATGTACATACCTCAACAAACTAAAACACTCCCTGAAGTACCTCAACAAACTAAAACACACCCAAAAACATGTGAAAAAACCAAAACACTTCCATAAGTACCTCAACATACTAAAACACTCTCCTAAGTACCTCACAAACTAAAACAATCCCCCAAACATGTGAACAAACCAAAACCACTCTCACACATCACACAGGGTGGTCTCCCTTTCCCACAGGGAGGAGGTAAGGCACTGTCACACATCACACAGGGTGGTCTCCCTTCCCCACAGGGAGGAGGTAAGGCACTGTCACACATCACACAGGGTGGTCTCCCTTTCCCACAGGGAGGTAAGGCACTGTCACACATCACACTGGCTGGTCTCCCTTTTCCCTTTCATACAGGAACACAGAGTGCACGGCAAAACAACAGACATCACTGCCCCCAACTCACACAACAAACCATGGCACCAACACACAAACCAAACACTTCTTAAAACATCTGATGAACTGTACTGCTCAACCACCCATACCATTGTGACTATATGTTCCCCTTCATGGTCTGTGCTGAGTGGGTCAACTGTCAGTTTCCCTGCAGTAACAAACCAGTCAACAACACAGATCTGCTTTTCTTTGGTCAAGTGCACCATCAAACAGATGTGGAGGCTAAATAACTTCTCACAGCAGCAACATAAACATGCAAACAAATGACCAAAATAAGGTCACACTGATCAGATCCAATACGTTGACCATTCACAGCACAGGGCCCACAACACGTGGCCATTCACAGCACAGGGCCCACAGCACAGGGCCATTGACAGCACAAGGCCACTCACAGCACATGGCCATTCACAGCACAGGGCCCACAGCACGTGGCCATTCACAGCACAGGGCCCACAACACATGGCCATTCACAGCACAGGGCCCACAGCACATGGCCATTCACAGCACAGGGCCCACAGCACGTGGCCATTCACAGCACAGGGCCCACAACACATGGCCATTCACAGCACAGGGCCATTCACAGCACAGGGCCATTCACAGCACATGGCCATTCACAGACCAGGGCCATTCACAGACCAGGGCCCACAGCACATGGCCATTCACAGCACTTGGCCATTCACAGCACAGGGCCATTCACAGCACAGGGCCCACAGCACAGGGCTCACAGCACATGGCCATTCACAGCACAAGGCCATTCACAGACCAGGGCCATTCACAGCACAGGGCCATTCACAGCACAGGGCCATTCACAGCACAGGGCTCACAGCACATGGCCATTCACAGCACAAGGCCATTCACAGACCAGGGCCATTCACAGACCAGGGCCATTCACAGACCAGGCCCACAGCACATGGCCATTCACAGCACAAGGCCATTCACAGACCAGGGCTCACAG
Source organism: Babylonia areolata (assembly GCF_041734735.1). Classification (NCBI taxonomy): domain Eukaryota; kingdom Metazoa; phylum Mollusca; class Gastropoda; order Neogastropoda; family Buccinidae; genus Babylonia; species Babylonia areolata. Next base: position 293,577 of record NC_134900.1, on the reverse strand, counting down.
CACAAGGCCATTCACAGACCAGGCCCACAGCACAGGGCCATTCACAGCACAAGGCCATTCACAGACCAGGGCCATTCACAGCACAAGGCCATTCACAGACCAGGGCTCACAGTACAGGGCCATTCACAGACCAGGGCCCCACAGACCAGGGCCATTCACAGCACAGGGCCATTCACAGCACATGGCCATTCACAGACCAGGGCCATTCACAGACCAGGGCCCACAGCACATGGCCATTCACAGCACATGGACATTCACAGCACATGGCCATTCACAGACCAGGGCCATTCACAGCACATGGCCATTCACAGACCAGGGCCATTCACAGCACATGGACATTCACAGCACAGGGCCATTCACAGCACAGGGACATTCACAGCACAAGGCCATTCACAGCACATGGACATTCACAGCACATGGACATTCACAGACCAGGGCCCACAGCACAGGGCCATTCACAGCACATGGACATTCACAGCACAGGGCCCACAGCACAGGGCCATTCACAGCACAGGGCCATTCACAGCACAGGGCCATTCACAGACCAGGGCCATTCACAGCACAGGGCCATTCACAGCACAGGGCCATTCACAGACCAGGGCCATTCACAGACCAGGGACATTCACAGCACAGGGCCATTCACAGACCAGGGCCATTCACAGCACAGGGCCATTCACAGACCAGGGCCCACAGCACAGGGCCATTCACAGACCAGGGCCATTCACAGCACAGGGCCATTCACAGACCAGGGCCATTCACAGCACAGGGCCATTCACAGACCAGGGCCATTCACAGCACATGGCCATTCACAGCACAGGGCCCACAGCACAGGGCCATTCACAGACCAGGGCCCACAGCACAGGGCCATTCACAGCACAAGGCCATTCACAGCACATGGCCATTCACAGCACAGGGCCCACAGCACAGGGCCATTCACAGACCAGGGCCCACAGCACAGGGCCATTCACAGCACAGGGCCATTCACAGCACAAGGCCATTCACAGCACAAGGCCATTCACAGACCAGGGCCCACAGCTGACAAGACGCCTGACCCCAGCAACAATCAGAATGACTGAGCAAAATGAATGCTGAGATCCTTTTGGTGTGCACTTCATGAAAAGGAGACAGTATCTACTGCAAAAACAAGGAAAAAAACACAACACCCCCCACCCCTTTTAAAAAAAATCATTTGAAACTCACATCTGTCCCCTTCAACATTGTACAAAAATCTATCTCAACCCCAATGCCATTCTAAAATGAACTGCAATTATTGGTATAAAAGCATTGGAATCAGAATGGTAGGAAAAATGGTATAAAAATCATAGGGATAAAAAATACAAACGCCACCATTATTCAAACTGATAACTGAAAATCATTTTTTTAAAAGGTGTAAAAATCATAGGGATAAAAAATACAAACGCCACCACTATTCAAACTGATAATTAAAAATCATTTTTAAAAAAAGGTGTAAAAATCATAGGGATGAAAAACAAAACAAAAATAACACCATTATTCAAACTGATAACTGAAAATCATTTCTTGATCAGTAACAACTGTTGATCAATCCTTATCAGGCTTATCACATTTTACTGGTTTTTTTGTGCTCGTTTCTTTGTGCTGCTACATCATCTGCATAATTTCAGTGGCATTATTCCCACACCACTTATCCCCCCCTGACCCCCACATCTACACCACGGGTGTTCAGTGCTGGCACTTTAGTTGGCCCTGCGAAAGTTCGTGAACCCAGGAAGTAGGGCATGGATATAAATAAACGCGGCTGACAAACAGGCCGCGCCAGCAGCACTTGCTGTACGCTTGTTCGGTGGTAAATCTGCTTTGTTTCTTTCGCGCATCATCTCCTCGGATGGATCGGAAATAACGACTAAAGAAGTGGTTTTCTAAAAAGAACACAAAATAAGCTTTCCATTGACTCCAAACACAATATGTTTTCTTACATAGCGGTTGTTGCGGCAACGGTTGAAACATAAATGAAGAAAGAGAAGAGAAGGATAAGCAGAAACATGATCGCAAAAATCATTAAGTTTAAATCCCTCTCTAAGAAAACAGGCGTTTAGCACAATAACATCGTAAATACACACAGAACATATAGCATGCCTGCATGCAGATTAGCTTACCTTTTGAGTTGTGCGATTTTTCTTGGCAGCATAACAAACGTTTAAATGAACACACTGTAGCATGGTGAGAGTGAGCAGCAGGGGGATGGAGAGCGGGGTGAGTGTCTGTCGGCTTATGGCACTGCTGTGCCCTTCATTCCACGAGAAAGACGAAGATTTTTAAGGTAAAAAAAAAAAAAAATGAAACGATGATGTTGATAAAATAATGAAATTGTGTAAATCAAATCAAACTGCACTCCAATAATACAACCAGGAATAGCAATAATTCAACTTTCTGTAATCGCTGCAGGAAATGTGTGGATGCTGTGAAAAGGTGGGAAAAGTGGGGCGGGGGCTGCGGGGCCGAGTGAAACAAAGAAGGCAGTGTCCCAGTTTGGCGCGCGGGGCCAGAAATACCGCGGCGAATGTGCCGGTCAGTACAGAGTGTGGTGGGAAAGTCTGGCATTAAAAAATTTTTACCCAAGACGCTAGACGCTGCTCGGCCAACTAAAGAGCTGGATTTTGTGCTCGGCTGAGCAGCCGTGACACCTGGGTTTATCCACCAGTCTCCTAACTCTGTCCTCATGGCTGAATGATCAGACAACACTGAAAACACCCCAGCTAATCAATCATATGGAGTTGGTCTTTTTCAGTGACATGTTATAACAGCCAGGCATCCAAACGCATTTATCCCAATACTGTAAACACATCAATGCTGTAAAATCAATACTGTAAACACATCAATAATGTAAACATATCAAAATGTAATAACCATCCATCACTTCAATAAGTAAGATCAAATCAGCCCTCTGCAAGCTGTAGTATTACCTGCATTGTTGCTTGCCATAGTACTATCAAAGTAATACCAACATCATTGCTTGCTGTAGCAATACCAACATCGTTACTTGCTGTATTACTATCAAAGTAATACCAATATTGTTGCTTGCTGTAGTAATACCAACATTGTTGCTTGCTGTAGTACTACTATTACCAAAGTAATGCCAACATTGTTGCTTGCCAACTTCATTACTTGCTGTAGTACTATCAAAGTAATACCAACATTGTTGCTTGCTCTAGTAATACCAACAACGTTGCTTGCTGTAGCAATGCCTACATCATTACTTGCTGTATGACTATCAAAGTAATACCAAGATTACTGCTTGCTGTAGTAATACCTACATTGTTACTTGCTGTAGTAATACCAACATTACTGCTTGCTGTAGTAATGCCTACATAGTTACTTGCTGTAGTAATGTCAACATTACTGCTTGCTGTAGTAATGCCTACATCATTACTTGCTGTAGTAATACCAACATTACTGCTTGCTGTAGTAATACCTATATCATTACTTGCTGTAGTACTATCAAAGTAATACCAACATTACTGCTTGCTGTAGTAATACCTACACCGTTACTTGCTGTAGCATTATCAAAGTAATACCAACATTACTGCTTGCTGTAGTAATACCAAAAATCATTACTTGCTGTAGTAATACCAACATTACTGCTTGCTGTAGTAATACCAAAAATCATTACTTGCTGTAGTACTATCAAAGTAATACCAACATTACTGCTTGCTGTAGTAAATTCCTACATAGTTACTTGCTGTAGTAATTCCTACACAGTTACTTGCTGCAGTAATGCTACACTGTTACTGGCTGCAGTGATGCTACACTGTTACTGACTGTAGTAATGCTACACTGTTACTGGCTGCAGTGATGCTATACTGTTATTGACTGTAGTAATGCTAAACTGTTACTGGCTGTAGTGATGCTACCTTGTTACTGGCTGTAGTAATGCTACACTGTTACTGGCTGTAACAATGCTACATTGTTACTGGCTAAAGTGATGCTACACTGTTACTGGCTGTAGCAATGCTACATACCGGGTAAACTGAAGAAAGAACACAGAGAAATGATATCACCAAATGTCAGCAGTTATCAGATTGTGACAACTACTGAACGCATCACACATCCTGATGTTTGTGGATCAAGACAACACATTTTTTAAACACATCAATACAGCACATGTCCTGATGTTTACAGATCAAAACACCACATATCATGAACACATCAACACAGCACACATCCTGATGTTTGTGGATCAAAACAACAAATATGAACACATCACAGCACACATCCTGATGTTTATGGATAAAAACAACACATGAACACAACACTGCAAATGTCCAGATGTTTGTGGATCAAAACAACACATATCAAGAACACATCAACACAGCACACATTCTGTTGTTTGTGGATCAAAACAACACATATCAAGAACACATCAACACAGCACACATTCTGTTGTTTGTGGATCAAAGCAACACATATCAAGAACACAACACAGCACACATTCTGTTGTTTGTGGATCAAAACAAAACATATCAAGAACACAACACAGCACACACCCTGATATTTGTGGGTCAAAACAATACATATTATGAACACATCACACGGCACATGTCCTGTTTGTGGATCAAAACAACACATATTATGAACACAACACAGCACACATCCTGATGTTTGTAGATCAAAACAACACATTTATCAGTCAGACATGTCAGTCCTGCTACTGTCAAATGCGACGCATCAGTGCCGTCCGGAAATATCTGTCCACTGACGCAACATCTAGACTTGTCGTTTTTCTCATTCTCTCTCGCCTTGACTACTGTAACTCTCTATTGTCTGGTATGCCTGCTTCATCCATTCAGTCCCTTCAGCGCATACAAAACTCTGCTGCCCGACTCGTCCTCAGAAAGAAAAGATCTGAGCACATCACTCCTCTTTTGCAACATCTCCACTGGCTCCCTGTCTCACACTGAATAAAGTACAAGATCAGCACTCTATGTTATAGATGCATTCACAAAACTGTCCCTTCCTATCTCTGTGGCTGCCTTCACCTCTACACTCCATCTCGCTCACTATGATCGGCCTCGATCCACTCTGTTTACGCATACCCAGATTCAAACTCTCGACTGTTGGCCGCCATTCTTTCTCTGTTTCTGGACCTTGCGATTGGAATGAACTTCCTTTTTCGCTTCGTCAAGTCTCCACACTCAGCTCTTTCAAGTCTGGCCTTAAAACCCACCTCTTCCCAAAATAGCCTCCCTTGCCTGCCCTTCCTTGTCTTTAGTTTCTACAGTATTAAAGTTATGCATGCGTGTGAATGACTGGTGCGAAAGCGCTTTGATTTGTCTCTGCACAAGATCCAGCGCTATATAAATACCATTATTATTATTATTATATTATGAACACAACACAGCACACAACCTGTTGTTTGTGGATCAAAACAACACATGAACACAACACAGCACATATCCTAATGTTTATGAATCCGAACAACATATATCATGAATACATCAACACAGCACACATCCTGATGTTGTTGATCAAAACAACACACATTATGAACACATTAACACAACACATGTCCAGATATTTATGAATCAAAACAACACATATTATGAACACAGCACACATCCCGATGTTTGTGGATCAAAACAACACGTATCATGAACACATCAACAAAGCACATGTCCAGATGTTTTTGAATCAAAACAACACATTATGAACACATCAACACAGCACAAGTCCTGATGTTTATGACACATCCCCCACAAAGACAAACAATCAAAAATGCAGAACTATATAAGTGATTTGGGTTCTTCCTGAAGACACATCACTGTTCTAGTTGTTATTTGGGTTCTTCCTGAAGACACATCACTGTTCTAGTTGTTATTTGGGTTCTTCCTGAAGACACATCACTGTTCTAGTTGTTACTGGACAGAAAAGGTAAAGACCAGCAGATGACTCAATCCTGACTTCTCTAACTGGCTGACTCACTCTGGCAACTCAAGTCAGCAACGAGTGGCCAGGGTGACAACAGCAGACTCAAGAGCCAGGGTGGGGATGGGATGAGGGGGTGAGGTGGGGTTCCATTTGTTTGGTCCTCATGGGCGTCCAGTTCAGTGCAGGGCTGTCTGCTGTCCACAGGCTCTGCAAGGTGTCATCTTCGTCCAGCCCTCCACAGGTCTCCAGCAACACGACGTCACTCTTGTCCCAGCCATCCTCAGGTTCCCTGTATGATCTATCCCATGTTCCCTGTATGATCTACTTCCCATGTTCCCTGTATGATCTATCCCATGTTCCCTGTATGATCTACTTCCCATGTTCCCTGTATGATCTATCCCATGTTCCCTGTATAATCTATCCCATGTTCCCTGTATGATCTATCCCATGTTCCCTGTATAATCTACTTCCCATGTTCCCTGTATGATCTACTTCCCATGTTCCCTGTATGATCTATCCCATGTTCCCTGTATGATCTACTTCCCATGTTCCCTGTATGATCTATCCCATGTTCCCTGTATGATCTATCCCATGACCCTGTATGATCTACTTCCCATGTTCCCTGTATAATCTACTTCCCATGTTCCCTGTATGATCTATCCCATGTTCCCTGTATAATCTACTTCCCATGTTCCCTGTATGATCTATCCCATGTTCCCTGTATAATCTATCCCATGTTCCCTGTATGATCTACGTCCCTCTGTGCAGTCTGTCCTCATGTTCCCAGTATGATCTACGTCCCTCTATGCAGTCTGTCCTCATGTTCCCTGTATGATCTACGTCCCTCTATGCAGTCTGTCCTCATGTTCACAGTATGATCTACGTCCCTCTATGCAGTCTGTCCTCATGTTCCCTGTATGATCTACGTCCCTCTATGCAGTCTGTCCTCATGTTCCCAGTATGATCTACGTCCCTCTATGCAGTCTGTCCTCATGTTCCCAGTATGATCTACGTCCCTCTGTGCAGTCTGTCCTCATGTTCCCTGTATGATCTACGTCCCTCTATGCAGTCTGTCCTCATGTTCGCAGTATGATCTACGTCCCTCTGTGCAGTCTGTCCTCATGTTCCCAGTATGATCTACGTCCCTCTGTGCAGTCTGTCCTCATGTTCCCTGTATGATCTACGTCCCTCTATGCAGTCTGTCCTCATGTTCGCAGTATGATCTACGTCCCTCTGTGCAGTCTGTCCTCATGTTCCCTGTATGATCTACGTCCCTCTATGCAGTCTGTCCTCATGTTCCCAGTATGATCTACGTCCCTCTATGCAGTCTGTCCTCATGTTCCCAGTATGATCTACGTCCCTCCATGCAGTCTATCCTCATGTTCGCAGTATGATCTACGTCCCTCTATGCAGTCAGGTCATCTGCATACCACTGTTCCTGCAGGCCTCACCACCACCTGACCATCAGAAAGGTATGCTGAAATGACAAGGTAAATACATGTCTCACAGAAAGGTGAAGCTCAAAGTGTTAACTACATGTAAATCAGAGAAACTGAAATAAGGCCAATCAATGTATTATGTCCACAGAGGTGCTATCTCAAAATATTAGAACAAAGGAATAATAATCACATATTCGTGAAATTCCTGATAACAAGGAGTTAAGAGAAATAACTTTTCTAAGGGTACTCATACTTCCTATCAATGTGTCCTACAGTGATCACATGTACAGTAACTAAGTAGAGTTATCACACTCCTACAGACATCACATGTACAGTAACTAAGTAGAGTTATCACACTCCTACAGACATCACAAGTACAGTAACTAAGTAGAGTTTTCACACTCCTACAGACATCATATGTACAGTAACTGAGTTATCACACTCCTACAGACATCATATGTACAGTAACTGAGTTATCACACTCCTACAGACATCATATGTACAGTAACTAAGTAGAGTTATCACACTCCTACAGACATCATATGCACAGTAACTGAGTTATCACACTCCTACAGACATCATATGTACAGTAACTAAGTAGAGTTATCACACTCCTACAGACATCATATGTACAGTAACTGAGTTATCACACTCCTACAGACATCATATGTAAAGTAACTAAGTAGAGTTATCACACTCCTACAGACATCATATGTACAGTAACTGAGTTATCACACTCCTACAGACATCATATGTACAGTAACTGAGTTATCACACTACTACAGACATCATATGTACAGTAACTAAGTAGAGTTATCACACTCCTACAGACATCATATGTACAGTAACTAGGAAGAGTTATCACACTCCTACAGACATCACATGTACAGTAACTAAGTAGAGTTATCACACTCCTACAGACATCATATGTACAGTAACTAAGTAGAGTTATCACACTCCTACAGACATCATATGTACAGTAACTAAGTAGAGTTATCACACTCCTACAGACATCATATGTACAGTAACTGAGTTATCACACTCCTACAGACATCACATGTACAGTAACTAAGTAGAGTTATCACACTCCTACAGACATCATATGTACAGTAACTGAGTTATCACACTCCTACAGACATCATATGTACAGTAACTAGGAAAAGTTATCACACTCCTACAGACATCACATATGCAGTAACTAAGTAGAGTTATCACACTCCTACAGATATCACATGTACAGTAACTAAGTAGAGTTATCACACTCCTACAGACATCATATGTACAGTAACTGAGTTATCACACTCCTACAGACATCATATGTACAGTAACTAAGTAGAGTTATCACACTCCTACAGACATCACATGTACAGTAACTAAGTAGAGTTATCACACTCCTACAGACATCATATGTACAGTAACTAAGTAGAGTTATCACACTCCTACAGACATCACATGTACAGTAACTAAGTAGAGTTATCACACTCCTACAGACATCATATGTACAGTAACTAAGTAGAGTTATCACACTCCTACAGACATCATATGTACAGTAACTATGTAGAGTTATCACACTGCTACAGTGACCATATGTACAGTAACTATGCACAGTTATCACACTGCTACAGTGACCATATGTACAGTAACTATGTACAGTTATCACACTGCTACAGTGACCATATGTACTGTAACTATGTACACTTATCACACTGCTACAGTGACCATATGTACAGTAACTATGCACAGTTATCACACTACTACCGTGACCATATGTACAGTAACTATGCACAGTTATCACACACCTACAGTCATCATATGTACTGTGACTAAGTAGAGTTATCACACTGCTACAGTGACCATATGTACAGTAACTATGTACAGTTATCACACTGCTACAGTGACACTATGTACAGTTATCACGCTGCTACAGTGACCATATGTACTGTAACTGAGTAGAGTTATCACACTGCTGTGTGGTCATAGTGGAACATCAGTGTGTTTACGATGTAGTTACTACCCTTTACGTCACCTTTACCTCATTACGTCATTACCTTTACCTGACATCTGTACCAGTCATTACCTTTACCTGACAAATGTACCATTCATTACCTGACAACTGTACCATTCATTACCTGACAACTGTACCAGTCATTACCTTTACCTGACAACTGTGCCAGTTATTACCTGACAACTGTATCATTCATTACCTGACAACTGTACCATTCATTACCTGACAACTGTACCAGTCATTACCTGACAACTGTACCAGTCATTACCTTTACCTGACAACTGTGCCAGTTATTACCTGACAACTGTATCATTCATTACCTGACAACTGTACCATTCATTACCTGACAACTGTACCAGTCATTACCTTTACCTGACAACTGTGCCAGTTATTACCTGACAACTGTATCATTCATTACCTTTACCTGACATCTGTACCAGTCATTACCTGACAACTGTACCATTCATTACCTTTACCTGAGATCTGTACCAGTCATTACTTGACAACTGTACCAGTCATTACCTTTACCTGAGATCTGTACCAGTCATTACCTGACAACTGTACCAGTCATTACCTTTACCTGAGATCTGTACCAGTCATTACCTGACATCTGTACCAGTCATTACCTGACAACTGTACCATTCATTACCTGACAACTGTACCATTCATTACCTTTACCTGAAATCTGTACCAGTCATTACCTGAAAACTGTACCAGTCATTACCTGACAACTGTACCAGTCATTACCTTTACCTGACAACTGTACCATTCATTACCTTTACCTGAAATCTGTACCAGTCATTACCTGAAAACTGTACCAGTCATTACCTGACAACTGTACCAGTCATTACCTTTACCTGACAACTGTGCCAGTTATTATCCTTACCTGACAACTGTACCAGTCATTACCTTTACCTGACAACTGTACCAGTCATTACCTGACAACTGTACCAGTCATTACCTTTACCTGAAATCTGTACCAGTCATTACCTGACAACTGTGCCAGTCATTACCTGACAACTGTACCATTCATTACCTTTACCTGACAACTGTACCAGTCATTACCTGACAACTGTACCAGTCATTACCTTTACCTGACAACTGTACCAGTCATTACTTGACAACTGTACCAGTCATTACCTGACAACTGTACCAGTCATTACCTTTACCTGACAACTGTACCAGTCATTACCTTTACCTGACAACTGTGCCAGTCATTACCTGTGTACCAGTCATTACCTGACAACTGTGCCAGTCATTACCTGACAACTGTACCAGTCATTACCTTTACCTGACAACTGTGCCAGTCATTACCTGACAAGTGTACCAGTCATTACCTTTACCTGACAACTGTACCAGTCATTACCTTTACCTGACAACTGTACCAGTCATTACCTTTACCTGACAACTGTGCCAGTCATTACCTTTACCTGACAACTGTGCCAGTCATTACCTGACAACTGTGCCAGTTATTACCTTTACCTGACAACTGTACCAGTCATTACCTTTACCTGACAACTGTGCCAGTTATTATCCTTACCTGACCACTGTACCAGTCCTGACCTTGACCTCACAGGTGAGCAGCAAAGTCAGTGATGGCGGTGGTGATGTGGGGGTAGGAGGCGGGGAGGTGGTGGTGGTGGAGGGGGGGTTTGCTGGCCATGGCGGCCAGCTGGGGGTGCATGCTGGGAAGGCGGGCCAGACTCTCGGCCTGCTCCATCAGGTCGACCACATTCTGGCCGTCGGCTGCGGCCCCCCGGCGGAAGAAGGGGAGGATCTTGTCAATGAACTTGGCGAAGTGAGCAGTGCCGGAGATGACGGTGGGAACGTGGGGGTGTCCAACGTGGCAGGCAGCGGCACGACCCACTGCTGTGTGTGGGTCTAGCATGTAGCCTGGGGACACACACCTGCCGCGTCATCCTCTGTCACCTCACCGCTTGTCACTATCAGTAACAGTATCAGTAACAGTATCTCAAGGATGCGTCACTGCGTTCAGACAAATCCATACACGCTACACCACATCTACCAAGCAGATGCCTGACCAGCAGTGTAACCCAACGTGCTTAGTCAGGCCTTGAGAAAGAAAAGAAAAAAAAAAGAAGATAATAATAATAATGATAATAATAATAAAATAGTAAGATATAAAAATTAAATAAAAATACAATAATGATGACAAATAAGCAAATAAATGTAAAACATGCAGACACACATACACGCACACACACAATGCATAACAGATATGCAACAAACATGCTGTTTCACAGATATGAAAGCACAAACAAATACAAGTTAAACGTACACGAGCCGTGTGATCAAGTAAAAGAAGTGGTACAACGTTAAACATTCTATAGGAAATACAATGACAGTGCAGTGTATCTCACAGATACACCCTGTGTTAAATGGGGGTTTTAACTGTACTGATGGCAGTCATGTAAAACCATTATGCTCATTTCTCTTAACAACTCAAATCAAATCAAATCAAAAATACTTTATTAACAACACACGGGAATTCATTTGCACAACGACCACAGCACCAAAATGGCAAATAGAACAGTTACATTGCCGAACTTTTTTTTTTTTTTTTTTTTTTTTTTGTCACAGGGCTCAACAGTGACCTTTCTTCCCCCTTGCCCAGTCAGGAAAGTCACTGGAAAATTGGCCCTGCTTTCAGAAACTTATGTAAGAGAACGCATGAACACACACACAGAGAAAGAAGCAGTCAAGCCCTTTTCTATAACTGATGTTTGATTTATTGTGTTTCACAAAAAATGAATGTTACTCTCTCACATGATAAAGCACTGCCTTTGGCGTGTTTTCACAGTTGACTGTCATTCACAGAAATTCTTTCAGCCATTTCAGCTGAAAACTATTCTTTCTCCTCTTCATAGACCATCTTCTGCTTTTTATCCACTCATCAATTGTCTCACAGAAACTTTTTTTGTTGTTGTTTTTAAAGTGGAACGACATTTGAGTCTGTTGCGTTGTGATTTTGAGCGTTGTGATGCATGGCTGCATCAAGTGTCAGTGTGGTGTGCTAGGCTGCATCAAGTGTCAGTGTGGTGTGCTAGGCTGTATGTGGTGTGCTAGGCTGTATCAAGTGTCAGTATGGTGTGCTAGGCTGCATCAAGTGTCAGTGTGGTGTGCTAGGCTGTATGTGGTGTGCTAGGCTGCATCAAGTGTCAGTGTGGTGTGCTAGGCTGCATCAAGTGTCAGTTACCTGTAGTAATACCTGTATTGTTACCTGACCTCTCACCTGTAGTAATACCTGTACTGTTACCTGACCTCACAATGTAGTAATACCTGTACTGTTACCTGACCTCTCAATGTAGTAATACCAGTACTGTTACCTGACCTCTCACCTGTAGTAATACCTGTACTGTTACCTGACCTCTCAATGTAGTAATACCTGTACTGTTACCTGACCTCTCAATGTAGTAATACCTGTACTGTTACCTGACCTCTCAATGTAGTAATACCTGTACTGTTACCTGACCTCTCAATGTAGTAATACCTGTACTGTTACCTAACCTCTCAATGTAGTAATACCTGTACTGTTACCTAACCTCTCAATGCAGTAATACCTGTACTGTTACCTGACCTCTCAATGTAGTAATACCAGTACTGTTATCTGACCTCTCAATGTAGTAATACCTGTACTGCTACCTAACCTCTCAATGCAGTAATACCTGTACTGTTATCTGACCTCTCAATGCAGTAATACCTGTATGGTTACCTGACCTCTCAATGTAGTAATACCTGTACTGTTACCTGACCTCTCAATGTAGTAATACCTGTACTGTTACCTGACCTCTCAATGTAGTAATACCTGTACTGTTATCTGACCTCTCAATGTAGTACTACCTGTACTGTTACCTGACCTCTCAATGTAGTAATACCTGTACTGTTACCTGACCTCTCAATGTAGTAATACCTGTACTGTTACCTGGCCTCTCAATGTAGTAATACCTGTACTGTTACCTGACCTCTCAATGCAGTAATACCTGTACTGTTACCTGACCTCTCAATGTAGTAATACCTTTACTGTTACCTGGCCTCTCAATGTAGTAATACCTGTACTGTTACCTGACATCTCACCTGTAGTAATACCTGTACTGTTACCTAACCTCTCAATGTAGTAATACCTGTACTGTTACCTGACCTCTCACCTGTAGTAATACCTGTACTGTTACCTAACCTCTCAATGTAGTAATACCTGTACTGTTACCTAACCTCTCAATGTAGTAATACCTGTATTGTTACCTAACCTCTCAATGTAGTAATACCTGTGCTGTTACCTGACCTCTCAATGTAGTAATACCTGTACTGTTACCTGACCTCTCAATGTAGTAATACCTGTACTGTTACCTGACCTTTCACCTGTAGTAATACCTGTACTGTTACCTGACCTCTCACCTGTAGTAATACCTGTACTGTTACTGACCTCTCAATGTGGTAATACCTGTACTGTTACCTGACCTCTCACCTGTAGTAATACCTGTACTGTTACTGACCTCTCAATGTAGTAATACCTGTGCTGTTACCTGACCTCTCAATGTAGTAATACCTGTATTGTTATCTGACCTCTCAATGTAGTAATACCTGTACTGTTACCTAACCTCTCAATGCAGTAATACCTGTATGGTTACCTGACCTCTCACCTGTAGTAATACCTGTACTGTTACTGACCTCTCGATGTAGTAATACCTGTACTGTTACCTGACCTCTCACCTGTAGTAATACCTGTACTGTTACCTGACCTCTCAATGTAGTAATACCTGTACTGTTACCTAACCTCTCAATGCAGTAATACCTGTATGGTTACCTGACCTCTCAATGTAGTAATACCTGTACTGTTACCTGACCTCTCAATGTAGTAATACCTGTACTGTTACCTAACCTCTCAATGTAGTAATACCTGTACTGTTACCTAACCTCTCAATGTAGTAATACCTGTACTGCTACCTAACCTCTCAATGTAGTAATGCCTGTACTGTTACCTAACCTCTCAATGTAGTAATACCTGTACTGTTACCTAACCTCTCAATGTAGTAATACCTGTACTGTTACCTAACCTCTCAATGTAGTAATACCTGTAATGTTACCTAACCTCTCAATGTAGTAATACCTGTACTGTTATCTGACCTCTCAATGTAGTAATACCTGTACTGTTACCTGACCTCTCAATGTAGTAATACCTGTAATGTTACCTGACCTCTCAATGTAGTAATACCTGTACTGCTACCTAACCTCTCAATGTAGTAATACCTGTACTGTTACCTAACCTCTCAGTGTAGTAATACCTGTACTGTTACCTGACCTCTCAATGTAGTAATACCTGTAATGTTACCTAACCTCTCAATGTAGTAATACCTGTACTGTTACCTGACCTCTCACCTGTAGTAATACCTGTACTGTTACCTGACCTCTCAATGTAGTAATACCTGTACTGTTACCTGACCTCTCAATGTAGTAATACCTGTACTGTTACCCGACCTCTCAATGTAGTAATACCTGTACTGTTACCTAACCTCTCAATGTAGTAATACCTGTACTGTTACCTGACCTCTCAATGTAGTAATACCTGTAATGTTACCTGACCTCTCAATGTAGTAATACCTGTACTGTTACTGACCTCTCAATGTAGTAATACCTGTACCTGTACTGTTACCTAACCTCTCAATGTAGTAATACCTGTACTGTTACCTAAGCTCTCAATGTAGTAATACCTGTACTGTTACCTAACCTCTCAATGTAGTAATACCTGTACTGTTACCTGACCTCTCAATGTAGTAATACCTGTATTGTTACCTAACCTCTCAATGTAGTAATACCTGTACCTGTACTGTTACCTAACCTCTCAATGTAGTAATACCTGTACTGTTACCTGACCCCTCACCTGTAGCTCTGAAGGTGCTCAGCATCACGTCCTCACACTCTGCTTCTGTAGCAAAGGCTGCCAGGAACTGTTCCTGGATCTGTTCCCACACCTGTCACACACACACACACACACATGAACACACGCACGCATGCACACACGTGCACTACATCAGTATACAAAAAAACACACCTATACATGCTAAGAAAAATGATTCTTCTCCCAGTCTACAGTGTTACCAACAAAAAGCAATACAATACAATACAATATAATGCAACACAATGCAATTCAATAGAATACAATAAAATAGAATAGAATACAATGCATGCTGATAAAGAGATTTCCATACATATCTTTCAAATGTCACACTGGCAGAATTGTAAAGCTAAGTCAGTGAGTACAATAGTTGAGTGGTCAGAATGTTGGACTTTCAATCTGACAGTCCTGGGTTCAATCCCTCTCCTGTATAGTGGTTACGGGAAGTTTCCCATCTCCCAGGTCAACAGATGTGCAGACGTGCCAGTGCCTGAACCCTGTGTTACTGTGCATACTTAATACAAAGAACATCAAATTCACAATGAAAAAATCCTCATGTAATTCATATCTCTCTTCAGTGGACTTTGGAAACAAGAACATAGTCTGCACACTCCTGAAATTAGAAAATGGCTGGGTATATAGCAGGAATAAAAAAGATGGTCATCAGTGTGAAAGCTCATTCACAGTATATAGCAGGTTAAAATGGTCATCGCCCACTCACAGTATATAGCAGGTTAAAATGGTCATCACCCACTCACAGTATATAGCAGGTTAAACTGGTCATCACCCACTCACAGTATATAGCAGGTTAAAATGGTCATCACCCACTCACAGTATATAGCAGGTTAAACTGGTCATCACCCACTCACAGTATATAGCAGGTTAAAATGGTCATCGCCCTCTCACAGTATATAGCAGGTTAAAATGGTCATCACCCACTGACAGTATATAGCAGGTTAAAATGGTCATCACCCACTCACAGTATATAGCAGGTTAAAATGGTCATCGCCCTCTCACAGTATATAGCAGGTTAAAATGGTCATCACCCACTCACAGTATATAGCAGGTTAAAATTGTCATCACCCCTTCACAGTATACAGCAGGTTAAAATGGTCATTAACATAAAGCCCACTCGCAGTATATACAGGCTAAAATGGTCATCACCCACTCACAGTGATAAGAAACTCTAGAGAGAGCTGGACAGTACAAGGTCTTCAGAGAAGAAGCCCCCCTCAGTCAAGTGTTTTGGCTCTTAACTCCTTACACTCTGAGGGTGCCGGGCCACACCCAGGTCATGACTCCTGGATGCCCTTGTACTGCCGCCTTTTCTTTTTTTTTCCTGGTCCTCAGCAGGTTCGAACCCACGCCTCCAGGGTGGTCGCCAGTTAAGGACTGAGTCACATTTTCTGGCAGACGTTTTAACCACTGAGCCATCATACACCTAGTTTGTGTAAGGAAATTTCATCCTTATGAAGTTTACTTTCATTCCTCCTCGACCAGATCCAGCTGGAACTCTTTTCTGCTGCTTCTGCCACTGCCTTGAGAGCCCTTGTCCTCTCTCTGCCAGAAATCGACAGCTGTTTCTTGAGGCTGTAGGCAGATGCGCCCACAAACCTTCTTGCACCTATCTCTATGGCGAGGACTTTGGCTTGGAAGCCAGATTCTCTCAGGCTGCTGGCTAGACTAGCATACTTCTCCATCTTGTAGATGTGGGCTTCCTCCACTCTGCTTTCATATGGCACAGTGAGCTCAATCAGAATTGCTTGTTTCGTTGCCTTGGAGTGGAGTACCATGTCAGGTCTCATGCCGCTCTTGCTGATGATTTCCAGGTGTTTCTTCCTCTCTGGTAGTTCAACTGTGCGTTCCCGATCTTCGGCACCATGAAGCAGCCCACGTTTCCATGCTTTGGAAACTTTGGATGCTGTTCCTGGCCAGACTTTATTGCCTTCTGCCGAGCGGAACTCTACTGGAACTTCTGGTGGGGTTGGTGCTCCTTGGACAGTGCTCACCACATGTATAATTTCTTTTAGCACTTGGTTGTGTGCCTCCATGTGTACTGTCCTTAGCTCAATGCCACTTTGCATGAGCTGAGGACATGTTCCACTGTTTGTTGGCCGTGGCAGATTGGGCACACAGGGTCATCTGCTTTCCCCCATTTCACCAAGTTTGTATTCGAGGGAAGGAGGTTGTACACAGATCTTAGGATGAAGCTGATCCTCAGAGGGGCCATTTTCCACATATCACTCCAGCTGAGGCTCCTTTGGAGTGCATTTTCCCATGTTGTCCAGAGCCCCTACTGGCCTTGATGGGTTGCCTTCTGGACTCTTTTATCATCCTCTTCCTTCTTGGTCTCCCGTATAATCATGTCTCTTTTTGTTTCACTCCTTGCCTTGGACCACCATTCCATCTTTGTCGATCCCAGGCCTTGTCTGTTGGTTTGGGTGTGTCTTGTTATTTCCTTTGTCTTAAGGCTTTCTTTCGCTACACTGCCTCCGTGACTTTCCATTTTCTGCCAGTCTTCAGCTTGGGTTGGTTGCATCTCACAATACTGCCTCCTAAGTCTTTGAACATGCTGAGAAGTCTTGCCTTCCCTACCTTGTATTTTCAACAAGGGATTTCAGAGGTAGTCTCAGCTTTGCTTGGTGACAGTAGAGTGCCATGTCAGTGAGACCAGGTGGGACACCAAGCCATTTGCATGTGTACTTGTTGATCTTTGCCTCAATCGACTCGACTGTGCTACAGTTGATATCATATATCAGGAGAGGCCACAGGAGCTTTGGTATCAGCATGGACTGTAGGCACCACACTTTGTATTTGCCAGGAAGGCCACACTGGTCAATGATATGCAGGCCTTCTTCTGCTGTCTGTTTTGTTTCCTTTCCTCTTTTTGTGTCTTTCAGGGACTCGTCATACCATCTTCCAAGGCTCTTGACTGGTTCATCTGACACCGTTGGAATAACTTGGCTGGCTACAGTGAATGTGACCGTTTCAGTTACCTTTCCTTTACGCAGTGAGAGGCTCCGTGATTTCTTTGGTTTGAAGTTCATCCTGGCTGAGGCAACTAGCTCATTCAGCCGCTTCAATATTTCATGGGTGTCATCCTCTTTTGTTGAAAGGACTGTTGTGTCATCCATGAAGGCTTTCAAAGGAAGCATCTGGTATCTGTTACCGAGGTCGGCTTGATTCGTTCCCTTCACTGAGGCCTTCAAGATCACTTCCAAATCACTTCCATCACCAGCACAAACAGGACTGGAGAAATTGCACAGCCCATGGCTATGCCCATTCCAGATTGATCCAATCTGTCATGTATTCCTTGGTGGTGAATCGCACTGAGAAGCCATGGAAGTACTTCTTCAGCATTTCCTTGATGTTCGTTGGTACATCGTGCATCTCGACAGCCAGTTGAATCATCTCATGAGGAACTGATCCGTACGCATTTGCCAGATCCAGCCATACCACGTCAAGGTTCTTTTTCTCTGCCTTTGCTCTTTGGATTGCATCCCAATTCATTGTGGCATGTTCTACACAGCCAGGAACTCCTGTGATGCCACCTTTCTGGACTGACACATCCAGGTATTCATTTTCTATGAGGTATTTTGTCAGTCTTGCAGCCATGACAGAGAAGAAGATTTTTCCTTCAACATTCAGGAGCGATATTGGTCTGAACTGGATGATGGTACTTGAATTCTGCTCTTTCAGGATGTACACACCATCAGCTATCATCACAGTATATAGGAGGTTAAAATGGTCATCACCCACTCTCGGTATATGGCAGGTTAAAATGGTCATCACCCTCTCACAGTATATAGCAGGTTAAAATGGTCATCACTCTCTCACAGTATATAGCAGGTTAAACTGGTCATTAACATAAAGCCCACTAACAGTATATACAGGTTAAAATGGTCATCATCCACTCACAGTAAATGGCAGGTTAAAATGGTTATCACCCACTCACAGTATATAACAGGTCAAACTGGTCATTAACATAAAGCCCACTAACAGTATATACAGGTTAAAATGGTCATCACCCACTCACAGTAAACAGCAGGTTAAAATGGTCATCACCCACTCACAGTATATGGCAGGTTAAAATGGTCATCACCCCTCTCACAGTATATAGCAGGTTAAAATGGTCATCACCCACTCACAGTATATAACAGGTTAAACTGGTCATCACCCACTCACAGTATATAGCAGGTTAAAATGGTCATCACCCACTCACAGTATATAGCAGGTTAAAATGGTCATCACCCACTCACAGTATATAGCAGGTTAAAATGGTCATCACCCACTCACAGTATATAGCAGGTTAAAATGGTCATCACCCACTCACAGTATATAGCAGGTTAAAATGGTCATCACCCACTCACAGTATATAGCAGGTTAAAATGGTCATCACCCACTCACAGTATATAACAGGTTAAACTGGTCATCACCCACTCACAGTATATAGCAGGTTAAAATGGTCATCACCCACTCACAGTATATAGCAGGTTAAACTGGTCATCACCCACTCACAGTATATAGCAGGTTAAAATGGCCATCACCCACTCACAGTATATAGCAGGTTAAAATGGCCATCACCCACTCACAGTATAGCAGGTTAAAAAGGTCATCACCCACTCACAGTATATAGCAGGTTAAAATGGTCATCACCCACTCACAGTATAGCAGGTTAAAATGGTCATCACCCACTCACAGTAAATAGCAGGTTAAAATGGCCATCACCCACTCACAGTATATAGCAGGTTAAAATGGCCATCACCCACTCACAGTATATAGCAGGTTAAAATGGTCATCACCCACTCACAGTATATAGCAGGTTAAAATGGTCATCACCCACTCACAGTATATAGCAGGTTAAAATGGTCATCACCCACTCACAGTATATAGCAGGTTAAAATGGCCATCACCCACTCACAGTATATAGCAGGTTAAAATGGCCATCACCCACTCACAGTATATAGCAGGTTAAAATGGTCATCACCCACTCACAGTATATAGCAGGTTAAAATGGCCATCACCCACTCACAGTATATAGCAGGTTAAAATGGTCATCACCCACTCACAGTATATAGCAGGTTAAAATGGCCATCACCCACTCACAGTATATAGCAGGTTAAAATGGTCATCACCCACTCACAGTATATAGCAGGTTAAAATGGTCATCACCCACTCACAGTATATAGCAGGTTAAAATGGTCATCATGCCATTGGGTGAGCTGGAATCTGTGCTTCTGAAGCAGCGTATTTTATATCTCTTTTGTCTGATCAGTAAACTGCAAGTATTATATACTGGCAGAATTGTCGCAATTTGTCTTTAAATCTATTGCATTTGTGTTTGCCTACGTTAAACTGATTTAACACAGTTTGTAATTTTCAGCAACGAGCTCGCTAAAACTGACCCTTTTCAGGCGACTTAAATTAAGATTATAAATTTATCTTAAATAATCAACACTTAATTTTATACTCATTAGAAAGTAGGTCTTGAGCTATTTATTTTGCGACTTATCCGACGTAAATTGGTTCAGGAATCATTTAGAAATCTATCATGAACACCTTGAAACAAACCCAATTCTAATCCGATTTAGCCTGACTGGGGATGTTTTGTTTCACGGGCCACACGAGCGCCTTTACAGTTCACTTTACTTGCATAAGTAGACAGAGTGGGTGATCACTGGTCACTTTTTCACCTGGCCAGTCACTGGCTAGAGCCTGCTCGCTCTCTCTCTCTCTCTCTCTCTCTCTCTCGTGCTGTGTTGTACACAGTGTGTGTGGTGTGTGTTCCGGCAAAGGCTGGTGTCATCGCCATATCGCTGCACTGTTCCTCTTCTTCTCATCTTTGTTTTCTCTATTCTCTTCATTTTCTCTTTATCTTCTCACAACTAGTGTAAATAAAACTATAGAAAAACCCCTTTGTGACTGGCCTGCTATATGTTTCTGGCCTGCGCGGGGATTCTTTCCTATCCTTTAATACAGTGAATCATTCCGTTAGTTCTTTTGTACCGTCCCCTTCTTCAATAATACCACTCGGGACCAGGGCTACACAAGAATGTAGCGATATTGCCATAGCCTCAGGCATACTGCAACATGTAACTGTTTCGTCTAGATCTGCAGACTGGTGTATATAAGAGTTAGACCTACAGAAACTGAGAGGTGGCGTCGATTCAATTTGTTTTTAACATTCATTCTAATCAGTTCAGTATCCACTTTTAATTATTCATATGCAGTTAACATGTTGATGGTGTAGTTAGTGTCATTATATGTATTCTGTCCAGAATGTGTATTTCTTTCAAATGTGAACAAGAAATATGTTCCGGCAACTGGGAAGAGCCCAGTTATGAATTTCTGGATCTGGATCTCAACGAAATAAACTATTATCTACCCAGAAATACAGCTTAATCTGGAAGACTTACAAGCTATTATTGGTAATAAAGATTTGTTTCCACAATGACTAATCCATATTAGGTATTGGCAGACACAGTATTTCCAGAGAAAATGAATCATTAAAGTTTACCACAGACACACTTGCATACACACACACAGACAACCAAACATCAGGTAATAACACAGACTCACTTTGTTTACACAAGTGAGTCAAAAAAAGAAAGAAAGGAAGACAGACAAAGAAACAACAGAAGAATGAGAGAAAGAAAGTAAGGAAGACAGACAAAGAAACAATAGAAGAATGAGAGAAAGAAAGTAAGGAAGACAGACAAAGAAACAACAGAAGAATGAGAGAAAGAAAGTAAGGAAGACAGACAAAGAAACAACAGAAGAATGAGAGAAAGAAAGTAAGGAAGACAGACAAAGAAACAACAGAAGAAAGAAAGAAAGAAAGACAGACAAAGAAACAACAGAAGAATGAGAGACAGAAAGGAAGACAAAGAAACAACAGAAGAATGAGAGAGAAAGAAAGGAAGACAAAGAAACAACAGAAGAAAGAGAGAAAGAAAGGAAGACAAAGAAACAACAGTAGAAAGAGAGAAAGAAAGAAAGACAAAGAAACAACAGAAGAAAGAGAGAAAGAAAGGAAGAGACAGAAACAACAGAAGAAAGAGAGAAAGAAAGGAAGACAAAGAAACAACAGAAGAATGAGAGACAGAAAGGAAGACAAAGAAACAACAGAAGAATGAGAGAAAGAAAGACAGGCATAAACAGAAGAAAGAGAGAAAGAAAGGAAGAGACAGAAACAACAGAGGAAAGAAAGGAAGAGACAGAAACAACAGAGGAAAGAAAGAAAAAGAAAGAAAGGAAGACAAAGAAACAACAGAGGAAAGAAAGGAAGAGACAGAAACAACAGAGGAAAGAAAGGAAGAGACAGAAACAACAGAGGAAAGAGAGAGAAAGAAAGAAAGGAAGAGACAGAAACAACAGAGGAAAGAAAGGAAGAGACAGAAACAACAGAGGAAAGAAAGAGAAAGAAAGAAAGGAAGACAAAGAAACAACAGAGGAAAGAAAGGAAGAGACAGAAACAACAGAGGAAAGAAAGACAAAGAAACAACAGAGGAAAGAAAGAGAGAAAGGAAGAGACAGAAACAACAGAGGAAAGAGAGAAAGGAAGAGACAGAAACAGCAGAAGAGAGAAAGGAAGAGACAGAAACAGCAGAAGAGAGAAAGGAAGAGACAGAAACAACAGAGGAAAGAGAGAAAGGAAGAGACAGAAACAACAGAAGAAAGAAAGGAAGAGACAGAAACAGCAGAAGAGAGAAAGGAAGAGACAGAAACAACAGAGGAAAGAGAGAAAGGAAGAGACAGAAACAACAGAAGAAAGAAAGGAAGAGACAGAAACAGCAAAAGAGAGAAAGGAAGAGACAGAAACAGCAGAGGAAAGAGAGAAAGGAAGAGACAGAAACAACAGAAGAAAGAAAGGAAGAGACAGAAACAGCAGAAGAGAGAAAGGAAGAGACAGAAACAACAGAGGAAAGAGAGAAAGGAAGAGACAGAAACAACAGAAGAAAGAAAGGAAGAGACAAAAAGGAAGAGACAGAAACAACAGAGGAAAGAGAGAAAGGAAGAGACAGAAACAACAGAGGAAAGAGAGAAAGGAAGAGACAGAAACAACAGAGGAAAGAGAGAAAGGAAGAGACAGAAACAACAGAAGAAAGAAAGGAAGAGACAAAAAGGAAGAGACAGAAACAGCAGAAGAGAGAAAGGAAGAGACAGAAACAACAGAGGAAAGAGAGAAAGGAAGAGACAGAAACAGCAGAAGAGAGAAAGGAAGAGACAGAAACAACAGAGGAAAGAAAGAAAGAGAGAAAGCAGCATTGACTGACGTGTGTGGGTGCAGCAGCCACACCCTCCCGGTGCAGGGTGGAGTAGAAGGTTCGCACCGTGGAAGGGTCCTCCGCAGACAGGTGGAAGAGGAGTCGCTCCAGATTGGAAGAGCGGAGGATGTCGATGGAGGGGGAGGCTGTACGCTGCACAGTTTTGCCCGACAGCACGTAGACCCCCTTGGTGATGAAGTCAGTCAGCACGTTGTTGGTGTTGGAGGCACAGATCAGGCGACGTACAGGGATGCCCATTTCCTGTGGACAGTCAGGACAAGGGGCTAGGTTCTCCTCTCAAAGGGCATGTTTGGCCACAGCCTGTCTTATATCACACCTGATTTATCCTGGTCTTTGTTTACAGTGCGTACAGCCTGTCTTATATCACACCTGATTTATCCTGGTCTTTGTTTACAGTGCGTACAGCCTGTCTTATATCACACCTGATTTATCCTGGTCTTTGTTTACAGTGCGTAAAGCCTGTCTTATATCACACCTGATTTATCCTTGTCTTTGTTTACAGTGCGTACAGCCTGTCTTATATCACACCTGATTTATCCTGGTCTTTGTTTACGGTGCATACAGCCTGTCTTATATCACACCTGATTTATCCTGGTCTTTGTTTACGGTGCATACAGCCTGTCTTATATCACACCTGATTTATCCTTGTCTTTGTTTACAGTGCGTACAGCCTGTCTTATATCACACCTGATTTATCCTTGTCTTTGTTTACAGTGCGTACAGCCTGTCTTCCACCTGTCCTGGTTTACAGTGTGTGTACACATGAACCGTTCAAAGCAGCATGAACCAACGTACAGCAAAAGGGAAAATGGAGTGAGTCAGCCACAACCGTCAGAAACCCATAAGAATAATGTTACAATGGTGCCCTAGTTAAAGCTGACCTTTGTACAGCAGAGACCAGGGATGTCACTTCAATCTTGCTGTTGTTAAAGCTAACCATTACATAGACAGTGGTAACCAATTTGTTACAACCTTGCCATTGTTAACTGATAAATGCCATGCATGTTGGGTTATGCTGCTGGTCAGGCATCTGCTTAGTGGATGTGGTGTAGTGCATATGGATTTGTCCAAACGCAGTGATGCCTCCTTGAGTAACTGAACTGAACTGAACATTGTTAAAGCTGATCTCTGCATAGTAGGCACTATGGATGTTGCCACAATGTTCCATTGGTTAAGTTTACCTTTACATAGTAGGCTTTTAGGATGATGCCATTGTTAAAGTTTACCTTAACATAGTAGGCACTAAGGATATTGCCACTGTTTACCTTTACATATTGGCACAAGTTGCCATTGTTAAAGTTTACTTTTACACAGTAGGCACTAAAGATGTCACAATGTTGCTGTTGTAACTGTTTACCTTTGCATAGTAAGCAGTAATAATGTTGTGACAGTGCTGCCATTGTTAAATTTTCCTTTGCATAGTATGCACTGAGGATTTAATGACAATGTTGCCATTGTTAGGTTTATCTTTACATAGTATGCACTGAGGATTTAACCTCTTGACTGCGCTGTTGACGTACGGCGTACGTCATGAAATGTCGCTCAGCAATGCTGTATTGACGTGCGCCGTACGTCATGTTACAACGTTCTATGTTTCGAGTCCCGCATTATAGAAAATACTGTCTGCTAACCATTAAATTAGCTCCCCTGATAGCTCTTTATCTCCTGAGTTCCATAAGCTAAAATTATTCATTGGATTGTCATATTTATGGCGAAAGTTTTGCAAGTTTGTACGAAGCTCAAGTTGTGTTTGCAAAGCCATGGCTGAACGCAGACAAACCCCAACACTTGCACTTGTATTGAAAGAATTCTTTCGTGATGCAAACAGTAGAGATGAAGATTGTGGACTGAATGAGACAGAACTGCGTGAAGTTGATGCCGAAGACGCTGATTTTGACAGTGCAGGGGGGTGGGAGGTGGAGTTATTGACGAAACTGAAGACAGACAAGCTCAGCTGATTCAAGATGCAGGTGGGTGTTTTCGAGGTTTGTCAGTTTATTGTTTGCTTTCTGTTTGTTGTAACAATGAATATGACTGCATTGTGTGTGTGTTGAATGTGTTAGCTGTGGTAAGTGGCTTCGTCAGTCACTGATCAGTGAATGTGAGTGAGAGTCAGTCAGTCACGTGGGTACTGTGACCATCACAGCCCAGGGGGGCGTGGCTTGCTGGCTGGCTCATTGTTGATGACAGCGTGTGTCGCTCGCCTGCAGCTTTCTGTGTGTTCGTTCCTGAGTGTGTATTGGTTTGTTGTTGTTGTTGTTATTGTTGTTGTTGTTGTTGTGTGTGTGTGGTGTGTGTGTGAGTGAGAGAGAGAGAGGGGGGGGGAGATGATGTTTATAAAACTGAAATCAGAGAATGATATACAGAACTGTATGCCTAAATTACTTTGTAAATGCAACACTTGTAGAAGTGTGTGTGTGTGTGTGTGTGTGTGTGTGTGTTGTCATTTTGTTTTGTATGAGAAAGAGAGAATGAAGGGGGTGTGGCATACCATGAACCAGTTTCAGTGTGTGTGTGTTTTGGGGGTTTGGGGTGGGGGGTGGGGTAGGTATGTGTGTGTTTGTATTTCAGCTTCTGAAAACAATGCTTCTGAAAACAATCAGAAATAAAATGGTACCATTTCATGATCTTTTTATATGTAAAAACCAAAAACCAAACCCAAAACCCAACAAACTTAGTCTTTTATGCAATGTGTTTCAGGTATGCAGCATGGTGATGATCATGATGTTCATCCTGGATCATCTGGAGTTGACAACTTGCCACAACCCTACAGCTGAAGACCAGCAGCAGCAAGACCAAAGGGCAGTAAACAAGCCTCCAGCAATTCTGGATTACAACAAAAACATGGGTGCCATGGACCATCATGACCAACAACTGCATCCCTACAATGTCACAAGGAAAACCCTGAAGTGGTACAAATAGCTGTGTGTGCATTTTCTACAAATTGCCATGCTGAATGCACACATCCTCTACAAAAAAGCAGGCAACAACAGTACACTCCTGGACTTCAGAAGGATGTAATTAGTGCCATGATTTTTGGTGACCAAGACACTGCTAAAGATGACCACGCTGTTTGTCTTGTGTGGACGACACTTCATCCCACCTACCCCACAGAAGGCCTGGCCACAAAGGAGGTGCAGAGTCTGCTGGAAGAAAGGACAAAGAAAGGATGTGGGGTTCTACTGCCCAGACTGCCCCAGCAAACCAGCACTGTGTCTTGAAGACTGTTTCCGCAAGTACCACACACTGGGTTTTTACTGGCGATAGATCCTGGGTGAGTACACCCTTTTCATTCTTTGTGTGGACTGTTTTGGTGTCTTATGCACCTGGACACTGTTGCTCAGCCTTGACAGTGTGTGTGGTTGATCACAACAGTCACAAGAAAGACAGATTGAGAACCTGGTTGATATTGTAGCACCTACATGGTGGAATGACAGTCCCAATTTTTTTTATTAATGCATTTTATGGAATTTTTCTGTTAGATTGACTCATTATTTGAACATGTGAGTATCAAAAACAAAATCTTGGTTCATTTTCCTTTCATTTGATATATACTTTTATGCACTTATCTTCAGTACTTTTTGAAATATAAGCAAATTAAAATCATTGGCGTGTTTTTCTTGTTTTTCTGAAAATTTTCTCAGCATACGCCATAGCAAAACGTACTAGCAGTGAAGGGGTTAATGACAATGTTGCCATTGTTAGGTTTATCTTTACATAGTATGTACTAAGGATTTAACTACAATACTATCAGTGTTAGGTTTATCTTTACATAGTAGGCACTAATGATGTTGTGACAATACTAACAGTGTTAGGTTTATCTTTACATAGTAGGCACTAATGATGTTGTGACAATACTAACAGTGTTAGGTTTATCTTTACATAGTAGGCACTAATGATGTTGTGACAATACTAACAGTGTTAGGTTTATCTTTACATAGTAGGCACTAATGATGTTGTGACAATACTAACAGTGTTAGGTTTATCTTTACATAGTAGGCACTAATGATGTTGTGACAATACTAACAGTGTTAGGTTTATCTTTACATAGTAGGCACTAATGATGTTGTGACAATACTGCCAGTGTTAGATTTATCTTTACATAGTAGGCACTGATGATGTTGTGACAATACTGCCAGTGTTAGATTTATCTTTACATAGTAGGCACTAATGATGTTGTGACAATACTGCCATTGTTAGGTTTATCTTTATGTAGTATGCACTAAGGATTTACCATTGTGAAAGTTTACCTTTGTATAGTAGGCACTTTGTTTCCACTGTTAAAATTTATACATAAGGCACTAGGGATGTTGCCATTGTTCAAGTTTACTTTTACATAGCTGACACCAAGGATGCTGCCATTGTTCAAGTTTACTTTTACATAGCTGACACCAAGGATGCTGCCATTGTTCAAGTTTACTTTTACATAGCTGACACCCAGGATGTTGCCATTGTTCAAGTTTACTTTTACATAGCAGACACCAAGGATGTTGCCATTGTTAAAGTTTACTTGTACATAGCAGACACCAAGGATGTTGCCATTGTTAAAGTTTACTTTTACATAGCAGACACCAAGGATGTTGCCATTGTTAAAGTTTACTTTTACATAGCAGACACCAAGGATGCTGCCATTGTTCAAGTTTACTTTTACATAGCTGACACCAAGGATGCTGCCATTGTTCAAGTTTACTTTTACATAGCTGACACCCAGGATGTTGCCATTGTTCAAGTTTACTTTTACATAGCAGACACCAAGGATGTTGCCATTGTTAAAGTTTACTTGTACATAGCAGACACCAAGGATGTTGCCATTGTTAAAGTTTACTTTTACATAGCAGACACCAAGGATGTTACCACACTATTGCTGTTGTAAAAGGTTACCTTTGCATAGTAGGCACTGAGGATGTTGCCAAAGTTGCCGGTGGGCACACACCAGTCGACCTGGTCACCCAGTGAGATGTGTCCCATGCGGACCATGTCCAGGTAACCAGACAGGTGGTACAGCACCTGAGGCAGCAGGCGGCCCCAGTTGATGGAGTTGGCAGCGCTGCAACACCACCAGCACTGTCAGCCAGCAAGTGTGTCCCTGCACTGTGTGCCCTGTGCTGTGTCACACCACAGCGTCCTTCAACACTGACAGCTACATGTCTGTCCCTGTGCTGTGTACTGTGTCACACCACAGCGTCCTTCAACACTGACAGCTACATGTCTGTCCCTGTGCTGTGTACTGTGTCACACCACAGCGTCCTTCAACACTGACAGCTACATGTCTGTCCCTGTGCTGTGTCACACCACAGCGTCCTTCAACACTGACAGCTACATGTCTGTCCCTGTGCTGTGTCACACCACAGCGTCCTTCAACACTGACAGCTACATGTCTGTCCCTGTGCTGTGTCACACCACAGCGTCCTTCAACACTGACAGCTACATGTCTGTCCCTGTGCTGTGTCACACCACAGCGTCCTTCAACACTGACAGCTACATGTCTGTCCCTGTGCTGTGTGCTGTGTCACACCACAGCGTCCTTCAACACTGACAGCTACATGTCTGTCCCTGTGCTGTGTGCTGTGTCACACCACAGCGTCCTTCAACACTGACAGCTACATGTCTGTCCCTGTGCTGTGTCACACCACAGCGTCCTTCAACACTGACAGCTACATGTCTGTCCCTGTGCTGTGTGCTGTGTCACACCACAGCGTCCTTCAACACTGACAGCTACATGTCTGTCCCTGTGCTGTGTCACACCACAGCGTCCTTCAACTCTGACAGCTACATGTCTGTCCCTGTGCTGTGTCACACCACAGCGTCCTTCAACACTGACAGCTACATGTCTGTCCCTGTGCTGTGTGCTGTGTCACACCACAGCGTCCTTCAACACTGACAGCTACATGTCTGTCCCTGTGCTGTGTGCTGTGTCACACCACAGCGTCCTTCAACACTGACAGCTACATGTCTGTCCCTGTGCTGTGTGCTGTGTCACACCACAGCGTCCTTCAACACTGACAGCTACATGTCTGTCCCTGTGCTGTGTCACACCACAGCGTCCTTCAACACTGATAGCTACATGTCTGTCCCTGTGCTGTGTGCTGTGTCACACCACAGCGTCCTTCAACACTGACAGCTACATGTCTGTCCCTGTGCTGTGTCACACCACAGCGTCCTTCAACTCTGACAGCTACATGTCTGTCCCTGTGCTGTGTCACACCACAGCGTCCTTCAACACTGACAGCTACATGTCTGTCCCTGTGCTGTGTGCTGTGTCACACCACAGCGTCCTTCAACACTGACAGCTACATGTCTGTCCCTGTGCTGTGTGCTGTGTCACACCACAGCGTCCTTCAACACTGACAGCTACATGTCTGTCCCTGTGCTGTGTGCTGTGTCACACCACAGCGTCCTTCAACACTGACAGCTACATGTCTGTCCCTGTGCTGTGTCACACCACAGCGTCCTTCAACACTGACAGCTACATGTCTGTCCCTGTGCTGTGTGCTGTGTCACACCACAGCGTCCTTCAACTCTGACAGCTACATGTCTGTCCCTGTGCTGTGTCACACCACAGCGTCCTTCAACACTGACAGCTACATGTCTGTCCCTGTGCTGTGTCACACCACAGCGTCCTTCAACACTGACAGCTACATGTCTGTCCCTGTGCTGTGTGCTGTGTTACACCACAGCGTCCTTCAACACTGACAGCTACATGTCTGTCCCTGTGTTGTGTGCTGTGTCACACCACAGCGTCCTTCAACACTGACAGCTACATGTCTGTCCCTGTGTTGTGTGCTGTGTTACACCACAGCGTCCTTCAACACTGACAGCTACATGTCTGTCCCTGTGCTGTGTGCTGTGTTACACCACAGCGTCCTTCAACACTGACAGCTACATGTCTGTCCCTGTGCTGTGTGCTGTGTCACACCACAGCGTCCTTCAACACTGACAGCTACATGTCTGTCCCTGTGCTGTGTCACACCACAGCGTCCTTCAACACTGACAGCTACATGTCTGTCCCTGTGCTGTGTCACACCACAGCGTCCTTCAACACTGACAGCTACATGTCTGTCCCTGTGCTGTGTCACACCACAGCGTCCTTCAACACTGATAGCTACATGTCTGTCCCTGTGCTGTGTCACACCACAGCGTCCTTCAACACTGACAGCTACATGTCTGTCCCTGTGCTGTGTCACACCACAGCGTCCTTCAACACTGACAGCTACATGTCTGTCCCTGTGCTGTGTGCTGTGTTACACCACAGCGTCCTTCAACACTGACAGCTACATGTCTGTCCCTGTGCTGTGTCACACCACAGCGTCCTTCAACACTGACAGCTACATGTCTGTCCCTGTGCTGTGTGCTGTGTCACACCACAGCGTCCTTCAACTCTGACAGCCCTGCCGTAGTCTTCATCTGACAACTATCCAGTTTCACTGCTACCTGTGCCAGTGTGCACTGTGTGCATAAAGGACAGTCAACAGAGAAGAAGAAAGATACATGAAACTCAATTACCTCCTCTCCCACATGCATTCAACCCAAACAATGCTCATGCTATAAGTGCAGCCTAAGAATGTTTATTCACACACATATAAAACTACTCAGTGTTTGTACTCCATTTTCCCGTTCATATTGTTGTCTTTTCTTCTTCTTTCACTTGCTTCCTTTCTCTGGCACTTGTTCTGTGTCTTCATTTTTCAGCTCCAGTCACACAATGTGCAACTGCACTAACCAGTTTTTCTCACACAGACACACAGTACTCAAAACATTTATTGTCTCTTTCTTCTACATGGATACATGCACACTTTCATTACATAGTGTGTGTGTGTGTGTGTGTGTGTGTGTGTGTGTGTGTGAGAGAGAGAGAGAGAGAGAGAGAGAGAGAGACTGACCTCAGCCTGCAGTTGAGTTGTTCTTTCATCCAGGTGGCCAGTTCAGCATCACTGAACACCTGTTTGATCATCGACTGGCAAAAGTCAAAGTCCCCGTCCACACCTGTACTCTCTCACACACACACACACATACACATAACACACACTTTAATGTTTATTATTATTTTGAGCATCAGTGTACACTATACTCACCATCAATGTCCTAATTATCATCATTATTATCAACATTATCAGTATATACTACCCATCAATGTCCTAATTATCATCATTATTATCAACATTATCAGTATATACTAACCATCAATGTCCTAATTATCATCATTATTATCAACATTATCAGTATATACTACCCATCAATGTCCTAATTATCATCATTATTATCAACATTATCAGTATATACTACCCATCAATGTCATAATTATCATCATTATTATCAACATTATCAGTATATACTAACCATCAATGTCATAATTATCATCATTATTATCAACATTATCAGTATATACTACCCATCAATGTCATAATTATCATCATTATTATCAACATTATCAGTATCAATCTATCCCTATCACAAGGACAGAGGCACACAGAAAGACTCAGTCACTGACCGATGACCTTGATGTTACGTCCAGCCATGGTGGTCATCTGGTGATGCTGGATCCTGCTGATGCCCTGACGCGGGTACAACACCACCACCCCCACCCGGGACCCCTCTGCACACACACACACACACACACACACACACACACATACAGACATGCACACACACACACACAAACGCATGCATACACACAGACACACACACACACACACACACACACCACCAACATGACATGACCGCCAACATGACACAGCCACAATGACAACCAACATGACATGACCGCCAACATGACATGGCCGCCAACATGACATTACATGGCCGCCAACATGACACAGCCACAATGACAACCAACATGACATGGCCGCCAACATGACATGGCTGCCAACATGACACAGCCACAATGACAACCAACATGACATGACCGCCAACATGACATGACCACCAACATGACACAACCACAATGACAACCAACACGACATGGCCGCCCACATGACATGACCACCAACAGGACAGGACATGAGCACCAACATGACATGACCACCCAGACAGACATGATCACCAACACGTCATGAGAACAAAGACAGATATGACAACCAACATGGCATGACCACCATGACCGACATGACAATCAACACGACATGACCACCAAGACAGACATGACAACCAATATGACATGACCACCAAGACAGACATGACAACCAACACGACATGACCACCAAGACAGACATGACAATCAACACGACATGACCACCAAGACAGATATGACAACCAACATGACATGACCACCAAGACAGACATGACCACCAAGACAGACATGACAACCAACACGACATGACCACCAAGACAGACATGACAACCAATATGACATGACCACCAAGACAGACATGACAACCAACACGACATGACCACCAAGACAGACATGACAATCAACACGACATGACCACCAAGACAGATATGACAACCAACATGACATGACCACCATGACAGACATGACCACCAAGACAGACATGACAATCAACACGACATGACCACCAAGACAGACATGACCATGTCACTCAGAGAGATGGGGCTATGAGGAGACGGACAGGAGAGGCAAAGAAGTTGAGGATTGGGAGATTGACACACATCTTCATCTCATCAACCAAGAAGATGATGAACCCACCTTCTAGACGCTGGATGACCACATCAACACCAGATCTAGCGTTCATCACCAACGACCTGTTGGAGGAAGTGACCACAAGCCCGTAAAACTCTCTATCAACCTCAACATGCAGGCTCCTCAAGCAAAGTGTTTTCCCCGCTGGAATTACAGAAAGGCGGACTGGACTCTCTTTGAGACCCTCACAGATAATACACAAAGCCAATCAACATCAGGCAGAAGGACTCAAACAAGATGGTTCAAGACTTCACAAAGGCCGTCTTGAAAGCTGCTATAGAATCCATCCCAAGAGGAGCACGCAAAGACTACAAGCCCTACTGGACGAAGGAACTCTAGAATCTGGAAGATGCTGTTATGGAAGCCAGGGACCGAGCAGAAAAGCAGCCATCACTGGAGAACAACATAGCGCTGAAGGAAGTAACGGCCAGATACAAGCTGTCCTGCGCACAAGCTGCAAGAAAAAGCTGGCAAGAGAAAACTGAAAGCCTAAATCTCGACAGGGATGGCAGCAAGCTGTGGAAACTGGCTAGAACCCTCAGCAACGAAACAACAAGTCACACCACAATAACAATACAAGAGAATGGAAATTACCTCTCTGGAAAGAAAGCAGCAGACCACTTCATAGGCGTCTATGAAAACACCAGCAATCTGGAAGTCCCTCCTGAACACAGAGCTGCAGTGCACAGGGCCCAAGGTGAACCTCATCAGAAAGAGCCCCAAGAGGAAGTCATGACCTCAGCTTTCACAGAGAAAGAGCTGGAGGAAGCGTTGCAGAGCCTCAACCTGAAGAAGTCACCTGGACCAGACGGAATCACAAATGAAATGATTCTGCATCTTGGGATGAAAAGCAAGGCAGTCCTTTTAACAATCTTTAACTCCAGCTGGAAGATAGGATCAGTCCCACAGTGTTGGAGGGAAGCAGACATGATCCCCATTCACAAAAAGGGAAAGGACAAGTCGAAGGCTGACAGCTACAGACCCATCAGCCTTACAAGCTGCTTAGGAAAGCTGATGGAGAGACTTGTCAACACTAGGCTTGTCTGGCACCTTGAGGAGTATCAGCTGCTGAGCCCTGAACAGTCAGGCTTCCGCCAACACAGATCAACAGAAGACCAGATCACATTCGTCGCTCAAAGCATTGAGGACACATTCCAAGAAAAGAAGAACACACCTGCTGTCTGGATTGACATGGAGAAGGCGTTCGACAAAGTCTGGAAGGACGGACTCAAACTACGGCGATGTGGTGTGTCTGGGAGGATGTACACCTGGATCAGCCAGTACCTACACAACCGCCAAGCCCGAGTCAAGATTCAGGGCCAGAAGAGCAAGAAGAAGGTGCTGAGACAGGGAGTACCACAAGGAGGAGTCCTTTCGCCAACGCTGTTCCTCATCTTCATAGATGACATTGTTAGAGAACTCCCAAGAGGGGTCAGAGGAGCGATCTACGCAGATGACCTGGAACTCTGGTGCTCTGAAGAGTACATCACTACAGCACAGGTACGCCTCCAGACTGAGCTCAACATCAGCAACTGGACCAAGGAATGGCTTGTCTCTGTCAACTCAAGCAAAACAACCTACACAGTCTTCAGCCTATCCAGCAAGAAGCAAGAAGCGAAACTGACACTGAACAAGCCAAGGCTTGCAGAGGAACCCACACCTACCTACCTGGGAGTGACCTTTGGCCGCAGGCTCACTTGGAAACAGCAGATCACCAGATGCTGTAGCAGGGCCAAGCTGAGACTGGCGATCATGAAGAAACTTGCAGGGACGGACTGGGAGGCTGATGAACGTATCCTAAAGAGACTCTATACGGGAAGAGTCCAACCTGTAGTTGAGTATGGGACATCAGCATGGGCATCAGCTGCAAAGTCTAACCTCGACCATCTCAACAAGATACAGAACCAAGCTGAGCATGTCATAATTGGCACCATGAGATCCACCCCAATCCTGAAGATGGAGGAGACTACTGGGCTACAGTCATTGGAGGACAGAAGGGACACAAAGATCCTCATCCAGGCAGCAAAATTCAAACGCCTTGAAAACCATCCAGTGAACAACAGAATGAGCAGACCCACCAAGAGCCGGCTGAAAAGAGGCAGCTTCCTGCACCAGTCAAGACGCCTTGAAAGACAAACCCCAGTCTTGATGGAACACGAAGCAAAGCCTATCCCGGCCAATGTCACCCACCCATCTCGGAAGAGGTGGGTGTTCCCAACAGTCATCACCAGCATTCCCGGAGTGGAGAAGAGAGGAACACAGTCAGACACCCAAGCCCCCAAGAACTCCCGCTGCAAAGAACAGAACCATCTCACTTCAGCCCTTGTTGCACTGAGTGCCAGAGTGGAGAAAGTGGTGATACAATGGGTACCAGCACACTGTGGCACCAGAGGCAACGAAAAAGCGGACATTCTGGCAAAAGACGGTGCACAGAAGGAGCAGGCCAACAAACTGGTGTCATACGATGAAATCAAGACAATCATCAAGGCACAGCAAGGAATAAAGTGGCGCCTCCTGCACCCCAGATATAACCCAGAAGACAGATACCGTTTGCTGGAACGACGGGAACAGGTCAAGATCTTCCGCCTGAGGACTGGACACAACCGCCTGCTCCACCACATGCACACAAAATTTGGCATTGGACAGAATGGAGAGTGCCCTTGTAGTGAGGGACCAATGACAACCGACCACATCCTTCAAGACTGTACAACGCATGCAGCATCCAGGAGGAAGTACTGGCCAACACCGACAGCAGTGGAAGCCAAGCTGTACAGCACCCTGGAGGAGCTGCGACGGACGACAGCTTCATCGAGGACACCAGGCTGCTCATCTGATGGGAGGTGAATGAGGAAGAAGAAGACATGACCATCATTACACACATGACAACCAACACGTCATGAAAACACAGACAGACATGACCACCAAGACAGACATGACATGACCACAAATATGACATGACCACCAAGACAGATATGACCATCATTACAGACATGACAACCAACACGTCATGAAAACAAAGACAGACATGACCACCATGACAGACATGACAACCAACATGACATGACCACCAAGACAGACATGACCACCAAGACAGGCATGACCACCATGACAGACAAACATGACAACCAACATGATGTGACAACCAACATGACATGACAACCAACATGACTTGACCACCTAGACAGACATGACATGACCTAAACATGACCACCAACATGACATGACCATCAAGACAGACATGACCACCAACGTGACATGACTATCAAGACAAACATGACCACCAACGTGACATTACCATCAAGACAGACATGACAACCAACGTGACATTACCATCAAGACAGACATGACAACCAACGTGACATTACCATCAAGACAGACATGACAACGGACATGACCACCAAGACAGACATGACATGACCACCAAGACAGACATGACCACTGACATGACACCATGACAGACATGACCACAAAGACAGACATGACCACTGACATGACACCAAGACAGACATGACCACTGACATGACACCAAGACAGACATGACATGACCACCAAGACAGACATGACCACTGACATAACACCATGACAGACATGACCACCAAGACAGACATTACCACTGACATGACACCATGACATACATGACCACCAAGGCAGACAAGACATGACACCATGACAGACATGACCACAAAGACAGACATGACATGACCACCAAGACAGACATGACATGACCACCAAGACAGACATGACCACTGACATGATACCATGACAGACATGACCACAAAGACAGACATGATAACACACATGACCACAAAGACAGACATGACAACCAACATGACAAGTGGAGAGATCGGTGTACAGTGAATATTGACATCCAGGTCCCTGCTTCCTTTCTCTCCACCCCCTCCCTTCACCCCCACCCCCACCACCCCCCTCTGCAGGATCACTGTCTGTATGAACACTGACCTGCATGACAACTGAATCCATCCAGCACCCCACCCCCACCCCCACCCCCCCTCACGACTGTGTGAACACTGACCTGCATGACGACTGAATCCATCCAGCACCCCCTCACCCCCCCCCCCCCCCACCCCTCACCCCCCACATGACTGTGTGAACACTGACCTGCATGACGACTGAATCCATCCAGCACCCCCCTCACCCCCCCTCACCCCTCACCCCCCACATGACTGTGTGAACACTGACCTGCATGACGACTGAATCCATCCAGCACCCCCTTCACCCCCTCCCCCCTCCCTCACCCCCACATGACTGTGTGAACACTGACCTGCATGACGACTGAATCCATCCAGCACCCCCTCACCCCCCCTCACCCCCCACATGACTGTGTGAACACTGACCTGCATGACGACTGAATCCATCCAGCACCCCCCTCACCCCCCCCTCACCCCTCACCCCCCACATGACTGTGTGAACACTGACCTGCATGACGACTGAATCCATCCAGCACCCCCCTCACCCCCCCTCACCCCTCACCCCCCACATGACTGTGTGAACACTGACCTGCATGACGACTGAATCCATCCAGCACCCCCTTCACCCCCTCCCCCCTCCCTCACCCCCACATGACTGTGTGAACACTGACCTGCATGACGACTGAATCCATCCAGCACCCCCTCACCCCCCCTCACCCCCCACATGACTGTGTGAACACTGACCTGCATGACGACTGAATCCATCCAGCACCCCCTTCACCCCCCCCCCCCCTCCCTCACCCCCACATGACTGTGTGAACACTGACCTGCATGACAACTGAATCCATCCAGCACCCCCTTCACCCCCCCCCCCCTCCCTCACCCCCACATGACTGTGTGAACACTGACCTGCATGACGACTGAATCCATCCACCACCACCCCCTCACCCCCCCTCCCTCACCCCCCACCTGACTGTGTGAACACTGACCTGCATGACGACTGAATCCATCCAGCACTGCCCCCCCTGTATCACCGGACGTGGCCACCACAATCACATACCTGCACAGGGAGGACAGGTACATATCAACCAGATATGGAACACCACAATGAGGTACTGGCACAGGTATGACATATGACACAATGAGATACCTGCACAGGTATGACATGATAAGATAGATATACAATGCAATGAGATACCTTCACAGGTACAACACAATGAGATAACGACACTGGTACAATGCAATGAGATAACAACACATCACAACAAGATACCTGCACAGGTACAATGCAATAAGATACCTTCACAAGTACAACACAATGAAATACCTTCACAGGTACAACACAATGAGATAATGGCACAGGTACAACACAATGAGATACCTTTACTGGGACAACACAATGAGATACCTTCTCAGGTACAACACAATGAGATACCTTCTCAGGTACAACACAATGAGATACACAATACCTTCACAGGTACAACACAATGAGATACCTTCTCAGTTACAACACAATGAGATACCTTCTCAGGTACAACACAATGAGATACACAATACCTTCACAGGTACAACACAATGAGATACCTTCTCAGTTACAACACAATGAGATACCTTCTCAGGTACAACACAATGAGATACACAATACCTTCACAGGTACAACACAATGAGATACCTTCTCAGTTACAACACAATGAGATACCTTCTCAGGTACAACACAATGAGATACACAATACCTTCACAGGTACCACACAATGAGATACCTTCTCAGGTACAACACAATGAGATACACAATACCTGCACAGGTACAACACAATAAGATACCTTCTCAGGTACAACACAATGAGATACACAATACCTTCCCAGGTACAACACAATGAGATACCTTCACAGGTACAACAACTCAATGAGATACCTTCACAGGTAGAACACAATGAAATACCTTCACAGGTACAACACAATGAGATACACAATACTGGCACAGGTACAACACAATGAGATACCTTCACAGGTACAACACAATGAGATACCTTCACAGGTACAACACAATGAGATACACAATACTGGCACAGGTACAACACAATGAGATACACAATACTGGCACAGGTACAACACAATGAGATACCTTCACACGTACAACACAATGAGATACACAATACTGGCACAGGCACAACACAAAAAGATACCTTCACATGGCACAGGCACAACACAATGAGGTACCTTCACAGGCACAACACAATGAGATACCTTCACAGGCACAACACAATGAGGTACCTTCAGAGGTACCTTCACAGGCACAACACAATGAGGTACCTTCACATGGCACAGGCACAACACAATGAGATACCTTCACATGGCACAGGCACAACACAATGAGATACCTTCACAGGCACAACACAATGAGATACCTTCACAGGCACAACACAGTGAGATACCTTCACAGGCACAACACAATGAGATACCTTCAGAGGTACAGCACAGTGAGATACCGTCACAGGTACAACACAATGAGATACCTTCACAGGCACAACACAATGACAAAACGGCACACCTGCACAAGCAGTCTCACACAGTACGTAAGCCTTTAAGTGTCCGTCCCTTCACTGAGAGATGGATGGAAAGTGTAAACAACATTAACCCAGACGACTGTGAAAGCTTACTTGGAGACATCACTGCAGGTGTCCATGGCTTTGACAAAGAAGTGGGGCATCAGCTGAAGTGCAGCGTCTTTAAAGGAGGCGGTTGGGCCGTGGAACAGTTCCAGGGTGTAGTGATTGTCCACCAACTTCCTGACGGGAGCCACCTGTGGCGCCGTGAACACGTTGGCTTTGTACGACTTGTACAGCATTCTCTCAATCTCCTGAGGCCTAAGATCAAGGGGGTGTATCCATTTCTCCAGCACCCGGAGTGACCTTTCCTTGAAGTCCAAGTCCTGCAGGCGTCGCAGCTGACCCAGGGTGAAGGTCGGCTGGTGTCTGCTCTTGACGTACAGGCCTCCATCTGGTGCCAGACCCTGCAGCACTGCCTGCAGAAAGGACACGTAACTCCGTGGAATGTCGTCGGCGCCACCACGTGTTGACACGAACCCTTCATCGTGAATGAAACCGTCTACAGCTTCTGAAACCTGAAAAGATATAACATGGGTCACAAAAATAACGTTGCTCATCAAGATCATAGTGACAACTTTCAGTAAAAAGCATGGTGGATGAGAGAAACACTGATTATCAAGTCTTCAAAAAAAGAACAAAAAGAAAGCAGCAAAATGTTTGAAGAAACAAGTTTGTTCTGCAATATACTGTCAAATCCACATTGCTAAGCATGATACAGAAAGAAATTCCAAGTGAGTGTGTGGGTGTATGTGCGTGTATGTGTGCATATGTGTGTGCATGCATGGGTGCATGCGTGCATGCGTGTTCAAGCTTACCAGATTGCAGCACAACAGTCAGTGAGAATGACGTAGTGACAAACAGCGGTCCCCACCTGTCCACTTCACAACACACATCGACCCTCACCTTGTCAGCGATGCTGTCTGGCGTCTTGCTGTCCTCAACGATGACCCTGAGGTCATACCAGTCACCCCACCTGTCCACTTCACAACACACACGTCGACCCTCACCTTGTCAGCGATGCTGTCCGGTGTCTCGTCGTCTTCAACGATGACCCTGAGGTCATACCAGTCACCCCACCTGCCCACTTCACAACACACACGTCGACCCTCACCTTGTCAGCGATGCTGTCCGGTGTCTCGTCGTCTTCAACGATGACCCTGAGGTCATACCAGTCACCCCACCTGCCCACTTCACAACACACACGTCGACCCTCACCTTGTCAGCGATGCTGTCCGGTGTCTCGTCGTCTTCAACGATGACCCTGAGGTCATACCAGTCACCCCACCTGTCCACTTCAAAACACACACGTCGACCCTCACCTTGTCAGCGATGCTGTCCGGTGTCTCGTCGTCTTCAACGATGACCCTGAGGTCATACCAGTCACCCCACCTGCCCACTTCACAACACACACGTCGACCCTCACCTTGTCAGCGATGCTGTCCGGTGTCTCGTCGTCTTCAACGATGACCCTGAGGTCGTACCAGCGCTGGTAGAAGTGCTGCCTGTAGGCCAGCAGCTGAGCCATACTGGCCCCTGAGGTCTGCCCCACAATGCGGTCCACCTTCATGGCATTCAGCCGCCGAATGATGGCGCCCTCGCTGACATCCAGGTACACCACCACACCACTCGGCGTCACCTTCAGCATTGACCTGGCATGCAGGGGGTTCGAGCCTGTCAGTGCGATGACAGCGCCCTCTGGCAGAGTCAGGTTGAGCACAGCCTTTCCCTCCTCCTCAATGAAGGCCTTGTCACCCACCTCCCGCAGCTGAAACATCAACACACCTGTCTGATTCAGGGACAGAGTTAGAAAAACTACAACCTGTGTATGTGGCACTGATCAACAGTGGCATCAATGTATGCTGGACTCAAAAATGTACAAATAAAAACCTGGAAAATATACAAAATAATACAAGCATGCACAGAACACAATCATACAGGCCACTCGCCAGAGCTGGGTACCAAATGTGTGAAATAGTGCCTCACATGAAATAATAACAAAGGCTTCAAAATTGCTTGATAATGTTTCTTAACATGTGTTTAAGGCTTCTCAAGACAGTTCATGAAAAAAAACTGCTCTTGTAACAGCAGATGGAATAGCCTTGTAATATGGGGACCACAGGAGACGGAAAAGTAAAAACAACATTTCACTCTGAATTCCAGTCGATTTCTCAATGATTCTATTGTCCAGGCAAGCAATATGTGTACATCTAACTGTTATACACTGCAATCTGAATATTACAGAAAATATTGTCCTCAAACATGAATGCCAGGATTTGGAGGAGCAAAATCCATTGTTTCTTGGTGAACTGAAAACTAGATATAAATCATCTCATTACAAACAGTAATGCATTCTGTTTGTGTTTGTTTTTTCTTCTTTTAATTCAACATCTTTTGACTTTAGTTTGAGTAAAATTGGACATGTACTGTGAGTTTGTGCATGTGTTAATATACATTACTGTCCATATATGCAGAGTAGAAAGATGAAAAAACCCATAAAGGTGGGGGGAAGAGGGGGCGAGAGGTGGGAGAGAGGGAGAGCAAGGATGAAAGAAAGGAACAAACAAGAGTGGAGTGGAGAAAGAGAGGGACTGACTGGTATTGATACTGTGAAAGACAATCACTGTAGTGGAGAAAGAGAGGGACTGACTGGTGCTGATACTGTGAAAGACAATCACTGTAGTGGAGAAAGAGAGGGACTGACTGGTGCTGATACTGTGAAAGACAATCACTGTAGTGGAGAAAGAGAGGGACTGACTGGTGCTGATACTGTGAAAGACAATCACTGTAGTGGAGAAAGAGAGGGACTGACTGGTGCTGATACTGTGAAAGACAATCACTGTAGTGGAGAGAGGGACTGACTGGTGGTGGTGTGTCCATCGAGATCGATGATGACCATCGTTGTCATCCAGATGGGGGATGGGGGGAGGGTGGTGGTGGGGTGGGGGGAAGGATGCTCATGAGTCTATCTGTGAGTGCGCAGATGGCTGAATAGTCCAATCTGCGCACGAAATGTTCGCTGACAGTTGGGGCAGACAAAGACAGGCATATCATTGTCAGGGAGCTTGTTTGCCCGTGACTTTCTGGCCTGCCTCTTCTGAACAGCTGCAGCAGTCCTGTTGGCCTCGCACAACTTGGCGCCTTTGTGCACAGCAGCGCGCCATTTGTTACGGTCCACTGCAGATTCCTCCCAGGAGTCCGGGTTGATATCAAACGCTTTCAGAGAGACTTTCAGAGTATCTCTGAAGCGCTTCTTCTGACCTCCGTGTGATCTCTTCCCTTGTTGCAGCTCGCCATAGAAGAGCCTTTTGGGCAGCCGATGGTCTGGCATGCGCGCCACGTGTCCAGCCCAGCGAAGCTGGGACTGCATCAGGATGGTGAAGATGCTGGGAAGGGTGGCTTTTGCGAGCACCTCTGTGTCTGGGGTCCTGTCTTGCCACTTGATGTTCAGTAGCTTCCTGAGGCATGTTGTGTGGAAGTGGTTCAGCTTCTTGGCATGTCGTTGGTACACTGTCCAAGTTTCGCAGCCGTACAGTAGTGTGGGGAGAACTACTGCTCTGTAGACCTTTAGCTTGGTCTCAAGACTAATGCCTCTTCTGTTCCAGACATTTGCACTGAGTCTACCAAAAGTTGCACTTGCTCTTGCAATCCTGACATTCACTTCATCGTCGATGGTCGCATTTCGTGACAGTGTGCTGCCAAGGTATGTGAACCGCTCCACCGCACTGAGTCTCTGACCGTTGACTGTGATGTTGGGCTCAACGTAGGGTTTCCCTGGGGCTGGCTGATGGAGAACTTCAGTTTTCCTCGTGCTGATGGTAAGGCCGAAGTTCCTGCTGGCAGTGGCAAACTTGTCGACGCTGAGTTGCATGTCAGCTTCAGATCCAGCGTTGAGGGCACAGTCATCAGCAAACAAAAAGTCTCTGATGATGTCTGTCATGACCGTTTTTGCTTGAAGCCTTCTGAGGTTAAACAGCTTGCCATCTGTTCGGTACTTTAGGCCGATTCCAACATCGCCATCTCTGAAGGCATCAGTAAGCATTGCAGAGAACATGAGGCTGAACAGCGTTGG
Organism: Babylonia areolata; assembly: GCF_041734735.1. Lineage (NCBI taxonomy): Eukaryota > Metazoa > Mollusca > Gastropoda > Neogastropoda > Buccinidae > Babylonia > Babylonia areolata. Next base: position 249,789 of record NC_134900.1, on the reverse strand, counting down.
AGCCAGGACGCAGCCTTGCTTGACACCATTTGTGACAGCAAAAGGAGCAGATGTTTCGCCATTGTCCTGGACTCGAGCCTGCATGCCTTCATGGAATTGGCTGACCAAGGAAATAAATTTCCGAGGGCATCCGTACTTGGCCATGATCTTCCACAGTCCCTCTCTACTCACGGTGTCAAAGGCCTTAGTGAGGTCGACATAGGTGGAGAACAGATCAGCATTTTGCTCCTGACATTTCTCTTGCAGCTGCCTTGCAGCAAACACCATGTCGGTGGTTCCGCGCTCTTTCCGGAATCCACATTGGCTCTCAGGCAAATGACCTTGGTCAAGGTGTGCTGTGAGGCGGTTTAGAAGGATCCTGGCAAGTATCTTGCCTGCGATGGAGAGCAAGGAAATGCCCCGATGGTTATCACAGGCTTGCCGGTTCCCCTTTCGCTTGTACAAGTGAATGATAGATGCATCTTTGAAATCCTGGGGGATCGTCTCTTCTTTCCACATGAGTGAGTACAGCTGATGAAGCTTCTCAGTCAGCACAGTGCCTCCATCCTTGTAGACCTCTGCTGGTATGGAGTCTGAGCCAGGTGCTTTGCCACTGGATAGCAGACGGATTGCTTTCTGGGTCTCAAGAAGTGTTGGCGGATCGTCCAGTGCTTCGTTGGTGGGGACTTGTGGGAGACGGTCTATGGCTTCATCATTTATGGAGGAAGGGCGATTTAAGACACTGTTGAAGTGCTCAGCCCATCGTTCGAGAATGTTCTCCTTCTCGGTGATCAAGGTATTCCCATCTGCACTGAGGAGGGGGGATGATCCTGAGGATGTGGGGCCGTGGACTTCTTTTAAGGCATCATAGAACCTCTTCATATCGTGCCTGTCAGCATATCCCTGGATCTCATCAGCTTTGTCACTCAGCCACTTATCCTGCATCTGGCGTAACTTTTGCTGAACAGTCCTGCGGATGGCATTGTACGCATCCTTTTTTGATGTAGACTTTGGGTTGCTCAGGTGGGCTTGATGCAGACGGCGTTTCTCATCCAGAAGCTGCTTGATTTCATCACAGTTTTCATCAAACCAGTCTTTGTGCTTTCTGATCATGGGTCCCAGGGTCTCTGAAGCTGTACTATAGATCAGCTCACACAGGGTCCTCCAGTCAGACTCCACATTCTGGTTGTTCAGAGAGGCGGATTCCAGACGATCTTCCAGCAGCTCCACAAAGGACTGTTTGATGGTGATGTTTTTCAGCTTAGCGATGTTGAGCCGTTTTGGAGCCTTCTGGCCTTGGGGGCGTCTCTTGGGCTGGATTCGAATATTCAGCTTCGAGACTACAAGGCGATGGTCTGTCCAACACTCGGCGCCGCACATGGTCTTTGTTACACGTACATCTTGCCTATCCCTTTTCTGACGATGACATAATCGATGAGATGCCAATGCTTTGAGCGAGGGTGCATCCATGACGTCCTGTTACGGGTAGGGAGGCAGAAAAACTGTGTTGGTTATCAGCAGTTCGTGCTCTGCACATGTCTGAAGCAAAAGCAATCCATTTGGGTTGCAGTGGCCCACACCGTGCTTTCCAATCACTCCATCCCAGGAGATGTAGTCAGAGCCAACTCTAGCATTGAAGTCCCCAAGAATGATGAGCTTGTCTGCTTTAGGGATGGCAGCAATGACAGAGTGAAGGTCCTCGTAGAACTTCGCCTTCACTTCATCCGGGTTGGTCATGGTTGGGGCGTAGGCACTGACAATGGTGAGGTGCTTCTGGCCAGATGCCAGTGGGAGTTTCATGGTCATAAGCCCTATCGTTGACTCCCTTTGGGATTCCAGCTAGCTTGCTGACAAGTGCTGTTTTTACTGGCAAAACCAACACCAGCCTCACGTCGCTCTTCGCTTCTCGTCCACTCCAGAAGAGGTGTAACCAGATCCCCGTTCACAGAGCTCGCCTTCGCCTGCAAGCCGAGTCTCACTCAAGGCTGCGATGTCGATATTGTATCTGGCGAGTTCGGATGCAACTAGTGCTGTTCTCCTTTGGGGTCTGTCCGCGTTATCTCTGTCCAGGAGAGTCCTTATGTTCCAAGCACCAATGGTGAGAGGAACGATCCTTGCTTTTTTCTTTTCTTTCTCTTTGTTTCGACCGTGATGTAGGGTCCCGCCAGCCGCGGTATGCTGGCCAGGGTGATATGGAGCAGGCAATTTTTAGGGCACCTTTTCTAGCCCCTTCCTCATGCCAGGGAGGTGAGCAGTGCATTCCTAAAGAGGGCTGCTCAGACGCTCAGACGGCTGCCGAGCTCCCATCGCTGCTCCTGTCGACGAAGAACGACCCTATGGCCTGAGCCGCCTGCGTGCAGGTCTGCGGCTGCGACTGCCAGTGTACCCACACCTGTCGTTTCGTCCGCTCGCTGTCGCCCACAGGACTTGGGGGTGATGAAATGATGAAGGATGAAAGGTCATTTGGATGACTGATGACTTGCGCGATGAGTTTGTTTAAAGTGAAGAGGAGTTGTGCAACGTCGACCTCACTCTCTCGTCCGGGTCCATCAATTTCCAGTGGCAAGACTAAGTCGAGACGACTGGAGGATGAGCACGGATGCAGTGGAATGACCAAGATATCCTTTCGGTGTCTCATCTTGCTCTCTGCACTCCACAGTGTGCGTTGCTGTAACCGCCTTCCTCTCCGTTGAACCGATAGGTTTCTTCCGCAGATTCTGCCGGATCCAGACTTCGCAATGCATGGGTAGACACACCCCGGGGGCCAACTGCAGTGTGGCATGCACACAGCCCGGTGGAGCTAGATGGCCGTCGGTGGCTCTCCTGAGCCGACGCCCTTTTATGGATCTCCATAAGGGTGTCTAGCCACCCGCCTCACCAGTCCCAGAAGGGAGTGGTGGGAGTGCCGGTTTAGTCGTCGGCAACCCGACCCTGAACAGGTTGTACTGGATTACAGGTTACCAGTAGCAGATCTAATGACCTGACCTGACAGTGCTGATACTGTGAAAGACAATCACTGTAGTGGAGAAAGAGAGGGACTGACTGGTGCTGATACTGTGAAAGACAATCACTGTAGTGGAGAAAGAGAGGGACTGACTGGTACTGATACTGTGAAAGACAATCACTGTAGTGGAGAGAGGGACTGACTGGTACTGATACTGTGAAAGACAATCACTGTAGTGGAGAAAGAGAGGGACTGACTGGTGCTGATACTGTGAAAGACAATCACAGAGAGAGAGAGAGAGAGAGAGAGAGAGAGAGAGGAGAGAGAGAGAGAGAGAATGACAATGACAAATGATTTAATGAACAAGGCCACTGCACATAATTCATAGGGAGTGCAAAATCTGTGTTAACAACAAACACAAAATGTGGATAATTATACATCATGACCATTACATAGAGTCACATTTTATGAATGTTAATGCTCTAATCAGAGAGAGACAGAGACAGGCTGAGACAAAGAATGACAGAGTGAGAGACAGAGAGAGGGAGAGAAAGAGGCAAGAACACATCATCCACAACATTTCATAGACAATAAATATACACAGGAAGACATAGCACATACGCATATTTTCATTGGACATGCACAATACCAGTTACCTCTGAATCTAAAATTAGAAACAAAATCTGAAAGAGAGAGAGTAGGCTATGTCCTGTAACTGAGACAGACAGGTATGTGATATTTGACAGAGAAAGGGAAAGAGACAGGCAGAGAGACAGACAGACACAGACAGGCAGAGAGACAGACAGACAGGCAGAGAGACAGACAGGCAGAGAGACAGACAGACAGACAGGCAGGGAGACAGACATACAGACAGAGAGACAGGCAGAGAGACAGACAGACAGACAGAGACCCCAGGGACCTTGCTGGCAACGGAGGTTCCCCAGTAGGGCTCCAGGTGATGGTCATCCATGTCCAGGCACTGTCTGCCCAGCCTGTGACTCAGGATCCTGGAGATGGTCGTCTTCCCACACCCTGGACTGCCCATCAGGATGATGTTGGCCTGAAACACACACACACATGTATGTCAACACACACATGTAAACACATACACATGTATATAATATAAACACACACATGTAAACACACACACATGTATATAATATAAACACACACATGTAGACACACACACATGTATATAAACACACACGTGTAAACACACACACATGTATATAAACGCACACATGTAAACACACACACACATATATATATATATATAAACACACACATGTAAACACACACACATGTATATAAACACACACATGTTTACACACATATGTGTATATATCATATATATACATGTATGTATACATGTACGTATCATTGTTTGTATGTATATATACCGATACACTTACATGTACACACACACACACACACACACACACACACACACACACGCACGCACACAAAGCATGTGCACAAATACATAGTCTCATAGACACCCAGGCCAACCACATACATACTGAGGCTCAATCAGTCACACACATACATACATGTACACACACACACTATTATGTACCCCCCACCCCTCCCAAACACACACACACACATACACTAACACTATTATCTAAACCCCTCACACACATATATGCACTAACATACATTATAATGTAAACACCCCCATAGACATATATGCACTATCAGACACTATTATGTAAACCCCCCCAACCCCAACCCCCAACCCCACCCCACACACACACATAATGCACCTTCATTATGCTTTTACACTTACACCCAGCTCCCCCATTTACAGAGATTGAGACATGTCAGAGATATACAGAGAGAGAGACAGAGACAGAGAGAGAGAGACTGTGAGGAGGGACTATATAATATTATTATTTATATAAATTTCAGTTATACTATTTCCTGATTTCGATCCCCATCACATCTGGGTGGATTAAGGGTTACAGATTTTTATTATCTCCCATATCACCACATGTGTAGACCTGCTGGTGATTTTTATTACCTCCCATATCACTGTATGTGTAGACCTGCTAGTGATTTTTATTACCTCCCATATCACCATATGTGTAGACCTGCTGGTGCCTGAATCCCCTTCATGTGTACACACACGCAGAAGATCAAATGTGCATGTTAAAGATCCTTTAACCCATATCAGTTGTTGGTTTTGGAAACAAGAATGTACCCAGCACTCACAGTCACACTCCTGAAAATGAAGTATGGCTGCCTACGTAAATAAACAAAACGGTCATTCACATAAAATGTAACATGTCTATGTGAGTGTGTATGTTTGTGCTGCACTGAAACATGATGATGATTGATTGACAAAATAATGGGAGGCCAACGGCAACTGTCAGTTGAGTCTACCCTGACAGGCAGTCTTTGTGCAAATGACTTGTGTTTGTACAGTGTTTAGAGCTTGGTCTCCGACCAAGGACAGAAGCTACATAATATCTATTTCGTCATCTTAATCATCATCATCAAATATATAAATTTCTGTACAGACATTGTACATTCTGTACAGACACTGGTCGTCTGCCTGTGTCTTTATCATTCAAACAGTTGTGTAACTTAAACTGAAGCATGCATAACGACATGTCATGAAGTGTAAACTGTTGAAAGTTACATTCTGAGCATCAAAGTGCGATTTTATTAACTTGTTTGTAGTTTCGACGACCATATTCTCGCACAAAAAGTATGCACGTCACACAAACGCACGGGTTTGGAAGTGGTGTATGGGGGACAATACGACCTTGACCCCAGGTTGGCCCCTACAGATGTTCACACATGTCCCCGCCTCCACAAACCTTGCATCCCAAAGCTCTCCAGTCCTGCCATGTCTTGTGGCCCTCACTGGTCAGAGTCCGAACACTGCTGCACACCACTTCATGGCCTGTCCGCCGTACAGCCCGCAGCCATGATAGTCGTCTGGTCAGGAGTCTCATCATGGAGCGGTGACGGGGTCAGCCCGATACTCCCCCGTGTCGATACTCCCTCTCGCAAAGATCCAAAAACAGTCAAATACAGATGTATGTATATATTTGTGACTGATAATGCTTTCTGCTTTATCAAATATGTGTTGTGGAAGGATGAATGTGTTATGTGTTCTCTTCAAACAAGCCGTCCGCCTTCTGAGTTGAACAGCGACTTAGTAGGCCCTATGTGTTGGGCCCGCTGTTGTGTGGGCTCGCTTTTTTGTAGTTACACGGGCCGTGTTACACGGACTTTCGACTTTTCCATCACGACTCAGTGTATCTGCGAGGAAACGCTCTCTCTCTCTCTCTCTCTCTCTCTCTCTCTCTCTCTCTTCGTCTCTCATTTTCTGTTTCTCTGTCTCTCCCCCTCTCTGCCACTCTCTCTCTGTCTCCGCTGTCTCTCAGTCTCTCTCTCTCTCTCTCACTCACTCTCCGTCTCTCATTTTCTGTTTCTCTGTCTCTCCCCATCTCTGTCACTCTCTTTCTCTCTCTTTTTCTCTATCCCTCTGTCAGTTTCTCTCTCTCTCTCTTTCACACACACACACTCTCTCTCTCTCTCTCTCTCTCTCTCTCTCTCTTTCACACGCACACGCACGCACACACACACACACACACACACACACACACACCGTGACACACACACACTCTGGCACAAACACACACACTCTCTCTCTCTCTCTCTCTGTGTCTCTCATTCTATCAGTCTCTTCTCTCCGTCAGTCTCTCTCTCTCTCTCTCTCTCTCTCTCTCTCTCTCTTTCTGTCTCTCTCTTTCTGTCAGTCATCAGTTCTTATGCTGATGACACTCAACTCCAGAAGAGTGATACCCCCGAAAGACTGTCGTCGCTCTTGCAAGAAACATCCAACTGCTTCCTGGATATTCAAAATTGGACTGTGACTCTAATTAAGTTACAATTGAACGCGGACAAAACTGAAGCAATGATCATAGGAACTAAACAAAAACTCTCTTCCATCACAATTGACACAATCATCAAACTTGGCAGTACATCCATCCCTCTTTCCAGTTCAGTCAGGAACCCGTCGGCGTTGTCCTTGACAACACACTGTCCATGCAAAAATTTATCAGTCAGACATGTCAATCCTGCTGCTGTCAACTGCGGCGCATCAGTTCCATCCGGAAATATCTGTCCACTGCCGCAACATCAAGACTTGTCGTTTCTCTCATTCTCTCTCACCTTGACTACTGTAACTCTCTATTGTCTGGTTTGCCTGCTTCATCCATTCAGTCCCTTCAGCGCATACAAAACTGACTCTGCTGCCCGACTCGTCCTCAGAAAGAAAAGATCTGAGCACATCACTCCTCTTTTGCAACATCTCCACAGTGGCTCCCTGTCTCACACCGAATAAAGTACAAGATCACTCGGCACTCTATGCTACAAATGTATTCACAAATCAGCCCCTTCCTATCTCTGTGACTGCCTTCACCTCTACACTCCATCTCGATCACTACGATCAGCTTCGGATCCACTCTATTTACGCATACCCAGATTCAAACTCTCGACTGTTGGCCGTCATTCTTTCTCTGTCTCTGGACCTTGCAATTGGAATCATCGGAGCTTCCTTTTTCGCTTCAAGTCTCCACACTCAGCTCTTTCAGGTCTAGCCTTAAAACCCACCTCTTCCCAAAATAGCCACCCTTCCCTGCCTCTTCCTTGTCTTCAGTTTCTCCAGTTTTAGAGTTATGCGTGCGTGAGAATGACTGGTGCGAAAGCGCTTTGATTTGTCCATGCACAAGATTCAGCGCTATATAAATACCATTATTATTATTATGTCTCCCCCTCTCTGCCTCTATCTCTGTCTCTCTCTGTGTCTCCCCCTCTCTGCCTCTCTCTCTCTCTCTCTCTCTCTCTGTGTCTCTCTGTCTCCCCCCTCTCTGCCACTCCCTCTCTCTCTCTGTCTCCGACTCTCTGCCACTCTCTATCTCTCTCTGTCTCTCTCTCTGTCTCCGCCTCTCTGCCACTCTCTCTCTGTCTGTCTGTCTCTCTCTCTCTCTCTGTCTCCCCCTCTCTGCCACTCTCTCTCTGTCTCTCTCTCTCTGTCTCTGTCTCTGTCTCTCTCTCTCTGTATCTCTCTTTCTGTCTCCCCCTCTCTGCCCCTCTCACTCTCTCTCTCTGTCTCACTCTCTCTGTCTGTCTCTCTCTGTGTGTCTCCCCATCTCTGCCACTCTCTCTCCCCTCTCTGCCACTCTCTGTCTGTCTCTCTCTCTCTGTCTCCTCCTCTCTGCCACACACACACACTCTCTCTGTCTCTCTCCCTCTCTCTGTCTCTCCATCTCTGCCTCTCTCTCTGTATCTCTAATTCTCTCTCTTCCCTCTGTTAGTCTCTCTCTCTCTCTCTCTCTCTCTCTCTCTCTCTCTCTCTCTCTCTCTCTCTCTCTCTCTGTGTGTCTCTCTCCGTCTCTCATTTTCTGTTTCTTTATCTCCCCCCCTCTCTGCCACTATCTCTCATTCTCTCTCTTATTCTCTCTCTGTGTCAGTCTCTGTCTCTATCTCTGTCTCTCTCTCTCTCTCTCTGCCCGCATACACACACTTATACACAATCATATACGTTGTGTGCATCCCGCTGACGCACAGTAAATACATTATTCGGTGAACACCACACACACACACACACACACACACACACACACACATTCATACTGTTTCGCCGCGATATGAGATTCAGTACTGATGATGGTTTTAAAGTTAATCAGTGTAATTTGTCACAATTTACAAAGAAAACCAAGAAGGACTTTGTGGAATAAGTTCTATCTGGAAAGAAAAATGCTACTGAAAAGAAATAGGTCAGTAACAGAATGCCTGTAACGCTGGGGTACATTTTAGCTCTGGTCATTCTTGATTGTAAAAGACTGAGTGATATAATACGAAGCTCTACAAACCTAATCTTAGTCAAATAGGACACTTCATTAATAACAACATACCATTTTTGTTGATCACACACTTTCTCGACAATATAAAAACAGTGTCTTTTTTTAATCATACCGTGGTATATTCATACCGTAATTCGTTTTTGGCAGACAAGTATATTTGGATGGCAAATTGATAAAACTTTCGGGAAATCATTATGAACCCCCCCTCCCGCCTGGGTAAGGGGTGTGTGTGTTTGTGTGTGTGCGTGTGTGTGCGTGTGTGTGTTTGTGTGTGTGTGGAGGGGTTATGGTCACTTGAAGGTCTGCCACCAATGACCATTGTTGACCACTGACCGTCGCTAACCACCAGACCACCACTGGTCACCGACGGATGAGTAGGCAGGCAGGCTTATCTGTCGGTGTGTGTCCTCATATGGGAGAAGAGGCCGATTCTGGATGCACAGCACTTCCCACAGGTGTTGCACGGGAAAACGTCTCCAGAAGTTGAGCCCCGCTTCCTTCGCTCACGCTTCTCCTTAATGGCCAGCGTTTTCTTATTTTCAAACGTCTTTATGACACTAGAGCACAGCATCCCCCAGCGAGAGCGGTCAAGGGCATCAGTTTCCCAGGAAGCGATGTCTATGTCACAGGCTTTGAGCTCTGTTTTCAAGGTGTCCTTGAAGCGTTTGCAGGGTCTTCCAAGTTCACGGTGGCCTTCCTTCAGCAGGCCATACAGTAGCATCTTCGGGATCCTGCTGTCTGTCATGCGGACAACGTGTCCTGTCCAGCGTAGCTGGCACTGGATCAGCAGGCTTTCGATGCTGGGCAGGCCGCTCCTCTCTAGGACCTGGAGGTTGGAGACCCTGTCTTGCCACTTTATGCCGAGGATCCTTCGTAGGCATCTCTGGTGAAACTGCTCAAGTTGTTGAATGTGAAGGCGATACGTCGTCCATGGTTCACAACGGTACAGCAAGGTGGTCAGCACAACAGCTCTGTAGGTTTTGATTTTGGTGCTGAGCCTGATGCCTTTGTTGTTCCAAAGCCTGTTGTTGAGTCTGCCAAAGGCGGAGCTGGCCTTGGCGATGCGCAGCGTCACTTCTGCATCAAGGGCTCCATTGCTGCATAGGGTGCTGCCCAGGCAGAAAAAAACTTGCAGAAAAAAACTTGTCGGCTGACTTGATCTCTGTGTCACTGATCTTGATTGCAGGTGGGGGGAAGGCACTGGCGTTCTGTGAGCTAGCTGGTTGATACATGGACTCGGTCTTGCTGAGGCTGATGGTGAGTCCAAAGCAACTGCAGGAGGCTAAGAACCTGCATGTCGTCATGGGTGCGTGCAACAAGCGCGCAGTCATCAGCGAAGAGGATCTCTCTCAACATTGCCTCAAACACCCTGGACCTAGCGTGGAGTCGCCGCAAGTTGAAAAGTTTGCCATCTGTGCGAAACTGAATGTAGATTCCCCGGTCACAGTCTTGGAAGGCATCAATCAGCATGGCAGAGAAGAGAATGGAGAACAGCGTGGGTGCCAGGACGCAGCCCTGCTTCACTCCATTTACCACAGGGAACGGATCTGACATGTCAGTATTTTCCTGTACTCTCGCCTGCATGCCATCGTGGAATGACGCAATCAGCTGTATTAGGCTCTCTGGGCAGCCGAACTTTAGGAGGATCTTCCACAGACCACGGCGGTTCACCGTGTCGAAGGCCTTAGTCAGGTCTACAAAGACCATGTGTAGCTCCTTGTTCTGCTCACGGCACTTCTCTTGCATCTGGCATATGGCAAACACCATGTCACATGTTCCCCTGCCTGAGCGGAAGCCGCACTGTGCTTCAAGGATGACAGTGTTGGAGACATGGTCAACCAGTCTGTTCAGTATGATGCGGGCGAAGATCTTGCCAGCGATGCAGAGGAGAGAGATTCCACGGTGGTTATCGCAGGATGTTTTGTCTCCCTTCCGTTTGTAAATGTGGACAATTGAAGCATCTTGAAATCCTGGGGAACCTCCCCTCTCTCCCAGATAGACTGGAACAGGGCGGTCAGCTTGTCTGTCAGCACCTCGCCTCCATACTTGTAGATGTCGGCCTGGATTCCATCCGCTCCTGGTGCTTTTCCTGACGTTGTCAGCTTCAGGGCCTTCCGGGTCTCGGCCTTGGTGGGAGGGGCAGCTAACGAGTCATCGACTGGTAGCTGTGGGAGGGCTGCAATTACCTCGTCAGATACGGACGAGTCCCTTTTGAGGAAGTGTTCTGCCCAGCGGGCAAGGATGTCTTTCTTGTCTGTCAGGAGGGTGGTCTGGTCCAAGGCTCGGACAGGGGTTGATCCTGTGACTCTCGGCCCATACACAGCTCGGAGACCATCATGGAAGGTCTTCGTGTCGTGAGCATCAGCAGCGGACTGAAGCTCTTCGGACTTTCTCTCCCACCAGGTGTTCTTCATCTCACACAGCCTCTTCTGTACGAGTTGCTTGGTTTGCAAGTACTGGTTATTCTTCCTCTGGCAGTCTTTATCAGGAATGTGATCCTGATGCCATGTATGCAGTGTGTTCAGGAGCTTGGAGATTCCAGAGTCGTTCTCGTCAGACCAGTCTTTGTGGCTCCTCTGTACAAAGCTGAGTGTGTCAGCTGCTGATGTGTACACAGCATCTCTAAAGGTGCTCCATACCTCTTCTACATCAGTCGATGCAGGAATTTGTTGGAGAGCTGCTTGGATTTGCTGCTGCAGCACATCCTTGGTGATGGGGAGACGGTGGATGTTCAGCTTCCTTGGGGGTTTCTGCCTAGCTGGTTGGAGCTTGCGTGCAAGTCTGATGCTACTGCATACAAGGTGATCGTCCGACCAACAGACTGCTCCTCTCATGCAGCGTGTAATGGAAACATCACCTCTGTCCCTCTGCCGGACAATCACATAGTCCAGCATGTGCCACTGCTTGGAGCGGGGGTGCATCCATATTTTCTTGTACTTGTCCGCTTGCTGGAAGAGGGTGTTGGTGATGGTCAGTCCATGCTGCGTGCAGAGCGAGAGCAAAAGCAGTCCGTTGGAGTTGCACTTGTCAGTGCCATGCTGTCCTAGGACTTTTGGCCACGAGGAGAAGTCCACGCCGAAGCGGGCATTGAAATCCCCAAGGATGATTAGCCTGTCCTTCTGTCTACCGCTGAAATGGTGCGGCTGAGCTCCTCGTAGAAGGCTTCTTTGATGTCATCAGGGTTGGTCATCGTCGGGGCATAGCAGCTGGTGACTGTGGCGAAGCGATCCTCGGACAGCTTCAGACGCAGAGTCATCAGCCTGTCGTTTATCCCACGTGGAAGGCTGTCAAGCTGTCGTGCAAGTTTGGTTTGTATGGCAAAGCCCACGCCTGAGGTTCTTTGGGTGCCATCTGGCTTCCCAATGCAGTAGAAGGTGTAGCCCCGTCAAACTTCCTCCAGATGGGTTTCACCGGCAGACCTGGTTTCGCTCAGGGCTGCTATGTCCACCTGGCAGCGATCAAGTATTCTAGCAATGAGTGCTGTGTGCCTTTCTGGTCTGTCAGGTCGTCTCTGTCCCAAAGGGTGCGAACATTTCAGGCACCCAGAGTCAGGGCATGACTCTTGGTTCTTTTCTTCTGTTGTTTTCGACCGCTAGTGTTGGATGTCCAAGTAGGTGCGGTTTCCTACTAGGTACTAGGTGAGGCAGGCTTTGTTTAGGGATCCTTTTATCTCCCCTTCCCCATGTGGGGAGAGCAGTGCTGTCCCTAAAAAGGCCTGCTCTGACGCTGTGGGAGGATACTGGCACCGCATGTGCCCAAGTCTACAGCGGACAACCATCACCCCACAGCCGCCTGCGTGCAGTCGTGACTAGGATCCTCTGCCTGTCCCCGTCACCACTTCTCCATCGCCGTAGGGCTTGGGAAATCTGGGTTTTGAAGGGCTAGCTCGTCGTTCCGACATTAGCCTGGTTGCCTGACCAGCACAGGTGACTTTTTTTTAGTGAAGAGTTGTGCAGTCCCTTCCCCACTCTCTCGCACGCACACACACACACACACACACACACACACACACACACACACACACTGCGTGAACGGTTACTTTTCCCTCACCAGTAGCCGTCTTTTTCCTCTATGTTTGTCAAATAATAGTAGGCCTCCTTCTGTCATGGCTGACCATGGATAGAGTATATTCGACCTAATGTCTAATTGGGCTGTCTGCTTGGACCAAGCAGCGTTGCCTGTGACTGTAGAGACCGATGCGAGAGAGACAGTCTCTGTCGCAGCGATCACATGTGTAAGTTGATGCTGGTCTGTTGGCTGCCGTCCCCTTTCTGCGAGCTCGCTTTTCTGCTGCAGCAGCTGACAGTTTGTCCTCACCAATCCGTAGCTGATTATTGAGAGTGCTTCTCCAGCTGTTGTGGTCATCTGCAAGGTCCTCCCAGGACTCAGTGTTGATCTCAAGTACCTTCATGTCACGTTTGCAAACGTTTTTGTATCACAGCTGTGGGCGGCCAATGCTTCTCTGCCCCATGGCAAGCTCTCCATAAAGGATGTCTTTTGGGATGCGACCATCTTCCATGCGGGGAAAGTGGCCCAGCCAGCGCAGCCGACACTGTCTCAGCATGGTATACATGGTCGGGAGGCCAGCGCGAGTCAGGACTTCGGTGTTTGTCACCTTGCCTTGCCAGGAGATGCCGAGTATGCGCCGTAGGCTTCTCAGGTGGAAGGTATTGAGCCTTTTCTCCTGACGAGCATGTGTGGTCCACGCCTCAATGCCATACAGCAAGGTGCTGAGGACGCAGGCGTTGTATGCAGCCATCCTTGTCTTCGTGGTCAGCTTGGGATTTGTCCACACTCTTTGTGTGAGGCGGGCTAGCGTTGTGGCTCCTTCCCGATCCTCTTGTCGATCTCGGTGTCAAGGGAGAGGTTGTCGGTGATGGTGGACCCAAGGTAAGTGAATTGATGGATGGCTTCAAGCTCGTAGTCATCAATGGTGATGGCTGGTGGAGATGGCGTGTCTTGGCCTAGGACATTTGTCTTCTTGAGACTGATGGTCAGACCGAAATCTTTGCAGGCCTGGGAGAAGCGGTCCATTAGTGACTGCAAGTCCCGCTGGGTGTGGGTCACAACTGCGGCATCGTCAGCAAAGAGCATGTCTCTGATGAGGGCTTCGCGAACTTTTGTCCTTGCTCTGAGGCGGGCGAGATCGAAGAGCCTGCCACTTGGACTGGTCAGCAGGTAGATCCCTTCTTGTGCTGTGCTGAACGCATGTCTCAGGAGAAGAGCAAAGAAGATTCCAAATAGGGTGGGGGCGAGGACATAGGCTTGTTTGACACCGCTGCGTACGTCGAAGGGCTTGGCGAGGTTACCATTAAACTGCACCGTCCCTTTCATGTTGGAGTGGAAGGACTCAATCAAGCTGTGCAGTTTGGGGGAGGGTGGGGGGGGGGCAGCCGATCTTTCGAAGAGCCCTGAAAAGGCCGTCTCGGCTGACTAGGTCAAAAGCCTTGGTGAGGTCAATGAATGCAACATACAGGGGCATCCTCTGCACTTCTCCTGGATTTGGCGAAGGGAGAAGATCATGTCTACTGTGGATCTCTCTGCTCGAAAACCGCACTGTGATTCCGGGTAAACGCGTTCGGCCAGTTTCTGCAGGCGATTTAGGAGGACCCGAGCATAGACTTTGCCTACAATGCTGAGAAGTGAGATGCCTCTATAGTTGTTGCAGTCGCTCCTTTCACCCTTGTTTTTGTACAGGGTGATAATCTTGGCGTCCCTCATGTCCTGCGGTACAGCTCCGTCATTCCAGCACTGACAGAGGACTGTGTGCAGAGGATGCAGAAGAGTAGTCTTGCAGTGTTTAATGAGGTCTGGGGGAATTCCGTCACTGCCAGGTGCCTTGCCTGATGTCAGGCTGTTAATGGCCTTGCTGAGTTCGTCCTCAGTTGGCTCTGCGTCAAGTTCTTCCATGACCGGCATGCACTTGATGGCATCGAGGGCTGAGTTGGACACCATGTTTTCTGTGGAGTAGAGGTCGGAGTAGTGTTCTGCCCATCTCTCCATCTGCTGGCGAGGATCGTTGATTACTTCCCCCGTGGAGGATTTGAGGGGGGCAGTCTTGCTCTGTGCTGGTCCCAGTGCCTTCTTGATGCCATCATACATCCCTCGGATGTTGCCTCTTTCAGCAGCATTCTGTATCTCATCACTGAGCTCTGTCCAGTGCTCATTTGCACATCGCCTGGCGTTAAGCTGAACCTTACTCCTGGCGGCCCTGAGGATTTGCAGGTTCTCACTGGGTGACCGTTTGTACTCAGTGAGTGCAGCGCGCTTGGCCTCAATACTGGGAGTCATCTCTGATGATATGGCCTCAAACCAGTCGTGGGACTTCGCGGTTTTCTTCCCAAAGGTGGCCATAGCAATGCGGTGCATGGTGTCTCGTAGCGTTTCCCATCTTTCTGGGCTGCAATGCATCGAATTCTCTCTCAAAGGCCTCTGCGAACTGTTCTACAAGGTCTGGCTGAGACATCTTGCTGACGTCAATGCGAGAGTTCCCTTGTTTCTTTGAGCAGTGGAACTTCTTTGGTTGCAGTCTGATCTTGCAGCATACCAGAGAGTGGTCCGTGTCGCAGTCTGCGCTGTGGTAAGAGCGAGTGTGGAGAAGGTTTTTGATGGCAGCTTGTCTTACTGGGATCAGATCCAGTTGGTGCCAATGTTTTGAGCGCGGGTGCCTCCAGGAGACTTTGTGTTGGGGCTTCGTCTTGAAGAAGGAGTTGGAGATGCACAGTTCATGGCAGGTACAAAACAAGTAGTTGCTGTCCATTCTCATTCATTTTCCCCACTCCAAAGGAACCGAGACAGTTTGTCAAATAACACTTATGGTTAAAAGACGCTAAACTGAAGAAGAAGAAGAAGAAGAAGAAGATGATGATGATGATGACAACTGCAGCAGCAACAACGCACACACACACACACACACACACACACAAGGGGGAGTATTGACACGGGGATGTATCGACACGCTCCCGTGACTAATTCCACAGATGACGAGGGTAGTTATTCTGGTCTAATGCCCATAACCCCCCCCCCCCCCCCCCCCCCCCCCGACCCCCCCCAGTTACTTGGAGGAGTGAATCTGGCCTAATGCAGCCACATACAACCCCTATAATAATAATAATGGTATTTATATAGCGCTGAATCTAGTACAGAGACAAATCAAAGCGCTTTCGCACCAGTCATTCACATGCATGCATAACTCTAAAACTGTAGAAACAAAAGACAAGGAAGGGCAGGCAAGGGAGGCTATTTTGGGAAGAGGTGGGTTTTAAGGCCAGACTTGAAAGAGCTGAGTGTGGAGACTTGATGAAGCGAAAGAGGAAGTTCATTCCAATCGCAGGGTCCAGAGACAGAGAAAGAACGGCGAATCCCGAATCATTTTGATATTTGTAGAAGGGGGCGTGGGATACCTCGGGCCTTTTTCCATATATCATAGAAGAGGAAAAAAAGAAGCCCTGGCCCTATGCCCATAATATACATACTATTCGCATTGCTAGTCTCCATCTCAAGTTCACATAAGGGTGGGAGGTGGTGGGGGTGATTCTGGCCCAATGTCCGTATAGACCCTCCTCTCTATTTTTTCCATCACCAGGATCAGAGACGAGCAGTAGAGTAACTCTGGCCTTATGCCTATATTATACACCACCCTCCCTAAATCAAGCTCAAATAAAGGGAGGGGGAGTGATTCTGGCCCTATGTCCGATTACCTCCCCCCCCTCACACCCCCCCACCTCGCCCCCCCTAAGGTTCGTTTGGTACAAAATTCATAGAAGGGGAGGGAAGCAATTCTGTCCTTATGTCCACATACACTCCTCCCACTGTTAGGCTCACACATAGACACTAGTGTCTATGACTCACATAAGGAGGGGACTGAGGTTCACGAGGTGTGGCAGGGAGCATGACATATCCCCCGAAGTGTGACAGGGAGCGTGACATATCCCCCGAAGTGTGGCAGGGAGCATGACATATCCCCCGAAGTGTGGCAGGGAGCATGACATATCCCTGAAGTGTGGCAGGGAGCATGACATATCCCCCGAAGTGTGGCAGAGAGCATGGCATATCCCGGAAGTGTGGCAGGGAGCATGACATATTCCTGCGGTGCAGAAGGGAACTTGACACGTCCCTGCGGTGTAGCGGGGAACATGACATATCCCTGAAGTGTGGCGGGGAGCATGACATATCCCCGAAGTGAGGCAGGGAACATAACATGTCCCTGTTGTGTGGCGGGGGGGACGTAACATATCCCTGAAGTGTGGCGGGGGAGCCTGACATATCCCTGAAGTGTGGCGGGGAACATGACATATCCCTGAAGTGTGGCGGGGAGCGTGACATATCCCTGAAGTGTGGCAGGGAACACGACGTATCTCTGCGTGTGGCGGGGAACATGACATATCCCTGAAGTGTGGCAGAGAGCATGACATATCCCTGAAGTGCGGCGGGGAGCGGGGATATCCCTGAAGTGTGGCAGGGAACATGACATATCCATGAAGTGTGGCGAGGAACATGACATATCCCTGAAGTGCGGCGGGGGAGCATGACATTTCCCTGAAGTGTGGCGGGGAGCGTGACATATCCCTGAAGTGTGGCGGGGAGCGTGACATATCCCTGAAGCGTGGCGGGGAACATGACATATCCCTGAAGTGCGGCGGGGGAGCATGACATTTCCCTGAAGTGTGGCGGGGAGCATGACATTTCCCTGAAGTGTGGCGGGGAGCGTGACATATCCCTGAAGCGTGGCAGGGAAAATGACATATCCCTGAAGTGTGGCGGAAACATGACATATCCCCGAGGTGTGGCGGGTAACAGACAGGCCAGGACAGGACTGCCAGACTGACAGGATAAAGGGAAGGAAGGGGGATGTTGGGGAAAGGGGCGGGGGTGAGATGTGGATAACACAGCCCAGAGCCCATGCTCTGAAAGCCCCCAACCCCCACTCCCCACCCCTTCCTGTGCGGGAGACGATCGATGAAGGGCCAGCAGACAGCGTGACGTCACTCCCGTCCCCTTCTCCACGTCGGCTGTGAAGAAAATGTGTAGGAGGGGCTGGGGAAGGTGGGGAGGAGGAAGGAGTGATGCTAAACCTTGAAAGAAAGGGAAAAGCTTCAGTGAGAAGGGGGGGGGGGGTGAAGGATTTTTTTTTTCTGAGGAAACGGGGTGGAGCTGGAGGCGGCGGGGTGACGGGGGTGAGGGGGGGGGGGGGTTAGAACGATGTGTAAGTGATGGGCAAGAAGCGATGTTGGTGAAGGTGTAAAGATCTGTGTGTGTGTGTGTGGTGTGTGTGTGTGTGTGTGTGTGTGTGTGTGTGTGTGTGTGTGTGACGTCAGGAGCGGACAGTGCAGTACAGATTTCAATGACAACTGCCCACAGCGCTGTGTCAGCGCGGAAATGGAAGAGGGGGTGACGGTGTGCGTGAAGAGCCAGAGCCATCCTGTTGACCACACACATCACTGCTGTCAGTGGGGGGGAGGGGCCTGGGGGGGGGAGTTAGGTTTGTGTGTGGGAGGGGGGGCAGGGGGAGGGGGATTGGGGAGGGTAGTGGTTGCAGCAGACAGGACGTGTTGAACTTGTGCCAGAAGTTCCCGGCATCTTTCCATGGGCACTGACAGCGCTGCTCGGTTGACGCCCACTGCACTGCTGACACTGCCACGAACTGAGCTTCTGCCGCCCTGGTATACGTGAAGAACGTCACTGTTCCGTGTCAGTGCTAGGTCAGCCTCTGTGTGTGTGTGTGTGTGTGTGTGTGTGTTGATCCTCGACTGTCTGTTGTGTCAGGTCTAAGTCAGCATGTGTGGGTGTGGGTAGGTGTGGGTAGGTATGAGTGTGGGTGTGGGTAGGTATGAGTGTGAGTGTGGGTAGGTATGGGTGTGAGTGTGGGTAGGTATGAGTGTGAGTGTGGGTAGGTATGAGTGTGGGTGTGGGTAGGTATGAGTGTGGGTGTGGGTAGGTATGAGTGTGAGTGTGGGTAGGTATGAGTGTGGGTGTGGGTAGGTATGAGTGTGGGTGTGGGTAGGTTTGGGTGTGGGTAGGTATGAGTGTGGGTGTGGGTAGGTTTGGGTGTGGGTAGGTATGGGTGTGGGTAGGTATGAGTGTGGGTGTGGGTAGGTTTGTGTGTGGGTAGGTATGGGTGTGGGTAGGTATGAGTGTGGGTGTGGGTAGGTTTGGGTGTGGGTAGGTATGAGTGTGAGTGTGGGTAGGTATGAGTGCAGGTAGGACAGTGTGTCTGTTGGTCCTCTGGACTGTCTCCCATTTCTGAGCATGGTCAGCTGTCTGTTTTGTGACGTGTCTGTCAGCTGTCTGTTTTGTGACGTGTCTGTGCTGTCTGTGCTGTTTGTTGTGTCTGTCAGTTGTCTGCTGTTCTGTTGTGTCTGTGCTGTCTGTGCTGTCTGTTCTGTTGTGTCTGTCAGCTGTCTGTGCTGTCTGTTCTGTTGTGTCTGTCAGATGTCTGTGCTGTCTGTTCTGTTGTGTCTGTCAGCTGTCTGTGCTGTCTGTTCTGTTGTGTCTGAGCTGTCTGTGCTGTCTGTTCTGTTGTGTCTGTCAGCTGTCTGTGCTGTCTGTTCTGTTGTGTCTGTCAGCTGTCTGTGCTGTCTGTTCTGTTTGTTGTGTCTGTCAGCTGTCTGTGCTGTCTGTTCTGTTGTGTCTGTCAGCTGTCTGTGCTGTCTGTTCTGTTGTGTCTGTCAGCTGTCTGTGCTGTCCTGTTGTGTCTGTGCTGTCTGTTCTGTTGTGTCTGTGCTGTCTGTTCTGTTTGTTGTGTCTGTCAGCTGTCTGTGCTGTCTGTTCTGTTGTGTCTGTCAGCTGTCTGTGCTGTCTGTTCTGTTTGTTGTGTCTGTCAGCTGTCTGTGCTGTCTGTTCTGTTTGTTGTGTCTGTCAGCTGTCTGTGCTGTCTGTTCTGTTGTGTCTGTCAGCTGTCTGTGCTGTCTGTTCTGTTTGTTGTGTCTGTCAGCTGTCTGTGCTGTCTGTTCTGTTTGTTGTGTCTGTCAGCTGTCTGTGCTGTCTGTTCTGTTGTGTCTGTCAGCTGTCTGTGCTGTCTGTTCTGTTCTGTTGTGTCTGTCAGCTGTCTGTGCTGTCTGTTCTGTTTGTTGTGTCTGTCAGCTGTCTGTGCTGTCTGTTCTGTTTGTTGTGTCTGTCAGCTGTCTGTGCTGTCTGTTCTGTTTGTTGTGTCTGTCAGCTGTCTGTGCTGTCTGTCCTGTTTGTTGTGTCTGTCAGCTGTCTGTGCTGTTTGTTGTGTCTGTCAGCTGTCTGCTATCTCTGCACTCTCAACACAGACCCACAGCTTCTGTGTGTGTGTGTGTGTGTGTGTGTGTGTGACAGCAAGTCAAGTCAAGTCAAGTCAAGATTTTATTTCATGATGGTAAATTGAATAAGCAACAATTGCTTTTTTACATCAAGCCATTAATGAAAATAATAATAATAATAATAATAATAATAATAATAATTAAAGAGAAGGGGGAAAAAGAGAAAAAAAAATTGAAGAAAAAATTTAGGAGAGAGAGAGAGACAAGCAGAAGAAGAGCAACAACAACAACAAAATGCATATATATATATATATATATATATACAAGAATACTGTGATAAAGAAATACAAAATTGCATTTCCATTTCGCACACACACACACACACACACACACCACTGAATACAAATTCTCGGACACAATTACACCATGCCCATCCCACCCACATGCACATGTTCCCCCATTTAGTGCAAAATCCTTGCCAACACAAGCATATACAAAACATTTCACAATTAATAGGAATATTAGACTAACAGGTCAAAATTTGTATTACTGTTAATTATTTTCAATGAGGTGATTCTTCAGATTTTTATTAAACACGTTTTTATTTACGATACTTTTCAGAGTGAGTGGGAGATCATTCCATAATTTTCCACCAGAATACAGAAAGCTGGATTTGTAAAGGTTGTTTCTTGGTCTGGGTATGCAGAGCATGTGGTTGTGTCTGTGTTCATTAGTTTTAAATGTGTCTGCAATCTTTTTTGGAGCATTTCCATACATAACATTATGCATGCAAACAGCTTTGTTGAAGTACAGCCTGTTGTGAAAGGATAATATATTAAGTTGTTTATAGTCCATTGGGGTCAGAGAGTTCGGTTTCAACAATACTATTTTCAGTGCTCTTTTATACATACGGTGAATAAACTTCAAGTTTGTGAGGCTACAGCTGTCCGATAAAGTTGATGCATAATTGATTACTGGCAGAATATGTGCACAGAAAAAGAGCTTTCGTGAATGAACATTAAGGATCTTTTTTATTTTTGTTAGTTGAAGTATTCTATTTGAGAGACGTTTACTTAAGCACTTCGTATGATCAGTCCAAGATAGATCTTTATCAATAATGACACCCAGAATTTTATGTGAATCTACCTCTTCAATTTTATTGACGCCTAGGAATAGTGGTTTGAAGTTATGTTTCATTTTTTGTCTTTTTTGTCGTGCACATACATACATGCACTTCGTTTTCTGAGCATTCAAGGACATGTGATTCAAGTGTGTCCAGTCATTAAGTTTCTGAATATCATCTTGGAGTTCATTAGTTAGTTTACTGGCGTCTGAATTGCTTGAATGTAAGGATGTGTCATCTGCAAACATTTCACATTTAGATTTCATATAACAAGGTAAGTCATTAACGTAAGTGGAGAATAAATTGGTCCTAAGATGGGTCCCTGTGGTACTCCATGATTAATAGATGTAAAATTTGAGGTTTGATTATTTATTGCTATTAACTGCTTCCTATCAGAAAGAAAAGATTGTATAAGGTGAATATACTCTGGTGGTAATTTATAAGCTTCTAATTTACGTAGTAACAAGGAGTGATTGATTACATCAAAAGCTTTTTCAAAATCTATGAAAAGGAGACCTGTGAATTTATTTTCATTTATGTTATGTAGAAGACTGTCAGTGAGTTGTATGAGGGCTGTATGACAAGAATGATTTTTACGGAAACCAGACTGGTCTTCATGGATTAAGTCGTTGTCAAAGAGAATATAAACATTTTTGCAAATGTTTTTCAATGGGTTTAGACAGAGCAGACAAGACAGGAATTGGCCTATAGTTAGATGGATCAGAAGAATCACCTGATTTGTACAGTGGAATGACTCTAGCCTGCTTGAATTTAGAAGGAAAACATTTCTTATCGATACACAAATTATAAAGATATGTCAGAGTATCTACAATAACAGGGGAAGAAAGCTTTAATATCTGTCCATCTAACCCGTCCAAGGAGAAGACAGAGGGACAGACGGAAACAGACATTGATCAGGAGAGAACACTGAGCGACATGCAGAACTACACACTACAGGCCAGGCTGCGGGGTATGTCACGTCTGTTCTGTCACGTCTGTACTGTCACGTCTGTTCTGTCACGTCTGTTCTGTCGCATTTCTACTGTCACATTTCTGTCACATTCTGTCACGTCTGTTCTGTCACGTCTGTACTGTCACATCTGGCCTGTTCTGTCACGTCTGTACTGTCACATCTGTTCTGTCATGTCTATTCTGTCACATCTGTTCTGTCACGTCTGTTCTGTCACGTCTGTACTGTCACATCTGTTCTGTCACGTCTGTTCTGAAGCATTTCTGCTGTCACATTTCTGTCACATTCTGTCATGTCTGTTCTGTCACGTCTGTACTGTCACATCTGTTCTGTCACGTCTGTACTGTCACATCTGTTCTGTCACGTCTGTTCTGAAGCATTTCTGCTGTCACATTTCTGTCACATTCTGTCATGTCTGTTCTGTCACATTTTCACTGTCACATTTCTGTCACATTCTATCATGTCTGTTCTGTCACATTTGCACTGTCACATTTCTGTCACATTCTATCATGTCTGTTCTGTCACATTTGCACTGTCACATTTCTGTCACATTCTATCATGTCTGTTCTGTCACATTTGCACTGTCACATTTCTGTCACATTCTATCATGTCTGTTCTGTCACATTTGCACTGTCACATTTCTGTCACATTCTATCATGTCTGTTCTGTCACATTTGCACTGTCACATTTCGGTCATTTACACTGTCACATTTCGGTCACATTGCTGTCACAACTGTTCTGTCACATTTGAACTGTCACATCTGTTCTTTCAAATTTGATCTGTCATATTTCTGTCACATCTGTTCTCTCACATTTGTACTGTCACATTCCTGTCACATCTGTTCTGTCACATGTATGTCACATCTGTTCTGTGACATTAGTACTGTCACATCTGTTCTGCCACACTTGAACTGTCACATTTGTCACATCTGTTCTGTCACATTTGAACTGTCACATTTGTTAATCTGTTCTGTCACATTTATACTGTCACATTTATACTGTCACATTTCTGTCGCATCTGTTCTGTCACATTTGAACTGTCACATTTGTTAATCTGTTCTGTCACATTTATACTGTCACATTTCTGTCGCATCTGTTCTGTCTCTCATTTGTTCTGTCACATTTGAACTGTCACATTATTACAATTGTACTTTATATCTGTACTGTCATATTTCACATTTTTACTGTTACATCTGTACTGTCATATTTGTACTGTTACATTTTTGTCACATCTGTTCTGTCACATTTGTACTTTTATATCTGCACTGTCACATTTGTACTGCTACATCTGTACTGTCACATCTTTCTGTTAATCTCTTCTGTCACATCTGTTCTGTCACATTTCTGTCACATCTCTTCTGTCACATTTCTGTCACATTTGTACTGTCACATTTCTGTCACATCTGTTCTGTCACATTTCTGTCACATCTGTTCTATCACATTTCTGTCACATTTGTACTGTCACATTTCTGTCACATCTGTTCTGTCACATTTGTACTGTCACATTTCTGTCACATTTGTACTGTCACATTTCTGTCACATCTGTTCTGTCACATTTGTACTGTCACATTTATACTGTCTCATTTCTGTCACATCTCTTCTGTCACATTTCTGTCACATTTGTACTGTCACATTTCTGTCACATCTGTTCTGTCACATTTCTGTCACATTTGTACTGTCACATTTCTGTCACATCTCTTCTGTCACATTTCTGTCACATTTGTACTGTCACATTTCTGTCACATCTGTTCTGTCACATTTCTGTCACATTTGTACTGTCACATTTCTGTCACATCTGTTCTGTCACATTTCTGTCACATCTGTTCTGTCACATTTGTACTGTCACATTTCTGTCACATCTGTTCTGTCACATTTCTGTCACATCTGTTCTGTCACATTTGTACTGTCACATTTCTGTCACATCTCTTCTGTCACATTTCTGTCACATCTGTTCTGTCACATTTATACTGTCACATTTCTGTCACATCTGTTCTGTCACATTTCTGTCACATCTGTTCTGTCACATTTATACTGTCACATTTCTGTCACATCTGTTCTGTCACATTTCTGTCACATCTGTTCTGTCACATTTATACTGTCACATTTCTGTCACATCTGTTCTGTCACATTTCTGTCACATCTGTTCTGTCACATTTATACTGTCACATTTCTGTCACATCTCTTCTGTCACATTTCTGTCACATCTGTTCTGTCACATTTCTGTCACATCTGTTCTGTCACATTTCTGTCACATCTCTTCTGTCACATTTCTGTCACATCTGTTCTGTCACATTTCTGTCATATCTGTTCTGTCACATTTATACTGTCACATTTATACTGTCTCATTTCTGTCACATCTCTTCTGTCACATTTCTGTCACATTTGTACTGTCACATTTATACTGTCACATTTATACTGTCTCATTTCTGTCACATCTCTTCTGTCACATTTCTGTCACATCTGTTCTGTCACATTTGTACTGTCACATTTCTGTCACATCTCTTCTGTCACATTTCTGTCACATCTGTTCTGTCACATTTGTACTGTCACATTTCTGTCACATCTGTTCTGTCACATTTGTACTGTCACATTTCTGTCACATCTGTTCTGTCACATTTGTACTGTCACATTTATACTGTCACATTTCTGTCACATTTGTACTGTCACATTTGTACTGTCACATTTGTACTGTCACATTTCTGTCACATCTGTTCTGTCACATTTGTACTGTCACATTTATACTGTCACATTTCTGTCACATTTGTACTGTCACATTTGTACTGTCACATTTCTGTCACATCTCTTCTGTCACATTTCTGTCACATTTCTGTCACATCTGTTCTGTCACATTTCTGTCACATTTGTACTGTCACATTTCTGTCACATCTGTTCTGTCACATTTGTACTGTCACATTTCTGTCACATCTCTTCTGTCACATCTGTTCTGTCACATTTCTGTCACATCTGTTCTGTCACATTTATACTGTCACATTTCTGTCACATCTGTTCTGTCACATTTGTACTGTCACATTTATACTGTCACATTTCTGTCACATTTGTACTGTCACATTTCTGTCACATCTCTTCTGTCACATTTGTACTGTTACATCTGTACTGTCACATTTCTGTCACATTTGTACTGTTACATCTGTACTGTCACATTTCTGTCACATTTGTACTGTCACATTTCTGTCACATCTCTTCTGTCACATTTGTACTGTTACATCTGCACTGTCACATTTCTGTCACATTTGTACTGTTAAATCTGTACTGTCACATTTCTGTCACATTTGTACTGTCACATTTCTGTTACATTTGTACTGTTACATCTGCACTGTCACATTTCTGTCACATTTGTACTGTTACATCTGCACTGTCACATTTCTGTCACATTTGTACTGTTACATCTGCACTGTCACATTTCTGTCACATTTGTACTGTTACATCTGTATTGTCACATTTCTGCCACATTTGTACTGTTACATCTGCACTGTCACATTTCTGTCACATTTGTACCGTTACATCTGTATTGTCACATTTCTGCCACATTTGTACTGTTACATTTGTCACATTTGTGCTGTTACATCTGTACTGTCACATCTGTACTGTCACATCTGTACTGTTACATCTGTATTGTCACATTTCTCCCACATTTGTACTGTTACATTTGTCACATCAGTACTGTCACATCTGTACTGTCACATATGTAGTTACATTTGTACTGTTACATCTTTTCTGTCACATTTGTACTGTTACATCAGTACTGTCACATTAGTACTGTCACATCAGTACTTTCACATCTGTACTGTCACATATGTAGTTACATTTGTACTGTTACATCTGTACTGTCACATTAGTACTGTCACATCTGTACTGTCACATATGTAGTTACATTTGTACTGTTACATCAGTACTGTCACATTAGTACTGTCACATTAGTACTGTCACATCTGTACTGTCACATATGTAGTTACATTTGTACTGTTACATCTGTACTGTCACATCTGTACTGTTACATCAGTACTGTCACATCTGTACTGTCACATCTGTACTGTTACATCAGTACTGTCACATTAGTACTGTCACATCTGTACTGTCACATTTCTGTCACATTTCTGTTTACCTCCACTGTCTTATATGTCACATTTGTACTGACATCTGTACCGTTACATGTCTGTTACATCTGGTCTGTGTTATCTGTGTTATCAGGGTACTGTCACATCTGCTCTGTGACATATGTACTGTTGCATCTGTACTGTGACATTTCTATCACATTTCTTTTTATGTCTACTGTCTTATATACATGTCACATTTGTACTTGAAACATCGATACCTGTACTATCACATCTGTACTTTTGTACTTGAAACATCGATATCTGTACTATCACATCTGTACTTTTGTACTTGAAACATCGATATCTGTACTATCACATCTGTACCTATATATGTCTGATGATGGTGGTGGTGGTGGTTACAGGTGGTTGGCATTGTCTCACACCTGTAGGAGTAGGAGGGGGAAGAGGATTGTGATGATGATGATGATGGTTACAGGTGGTGGGTACTGTGTCACACCTGTGGGATAATGATGATGAGGATGATGATGATGGTTACAGGTGGTGGGTATTGTGTCACACCTGTGGGATAATGATGATGAGGATGATGATGATGGTTACAGGTGGTGGGTACTGTGTCACACCTGTGGGATAATGATGATGATGATGATGATGATGGTTACAGGTGGTGGGTATTGTGTCACACCTGTAGAATGATGATGATGATGATGATGATAACAGTTACAGGTGGTGGGTACTGTGTCCCACCTGTGGGATAATGATGATGAGGATGATGATGATGATGATAACAGTTACAGGTGGTGGGTACTGTGTCACACCTGTAGGATAATGATGATGATGATGATGATGATGATGATAACAGTTACAGGTGGTGGGTATTGTGTCACACCTGTAGGATAATGATGATGATGATGATGATGATGATAACAGTTACAGGTGGTGGGTATTGTGTCACACCTGTAGGATAATGATGATGATGATGATGATGATAACAGTTACAGGTGGTGGGCATTGTGTCACACCTGTAGGATAATGATGATGATGATGATGATGATGATAACAGTTACAGGTGGTGGGCATTGTGTCACACCTGTAGGATAATGATGATGATGATGATGATGATGATAACAGTTACAGGTGGTGGGTATTGTGTCACACCTGTAGGATAATGATGATGAAGATGATGATGATAACAGTTACAGGTGGTGGGTACTGTGTCACACCTGTGGGATAATGATGATGATGATGTTGATGATGATGATGATGGTTACAGGTGGTGGGTATTGTGTCACACCTGTAGAATGATGATGATGATGATGATGATAACAGTTACAGGTGGTGGGCATTGTGTCACACCTGTAGGATAATGATGATGATGATGATGATAACAGTTACAGGTGGTGGGTACTGTGTCACACCTGTAGGATAATGATGATGATGATGATGATGATAACAGTTACAGGTGGTGGGTACTGTGTCACACCTGTAGGATAATGATGATGATGATGATAACAGTTACAGGTGGTGGGCATTGTGTCACACCTGTAGGATAATGATGATGATGATGATGATGATGATAACAGTTACAGGTGTGGGCATTGTGTCACACCTGTAGGATAATGATGATGATGATGATGATGATAACAGTTACAGGTGGTGGGCATTGTGTCACACCTGTAGGATAATGATGATGATGATGATGATGATGATGATGATAACAGTTACAGGTGGTGGGTACTGTGTCACACCTGTAGGATAATGATGATGATGATGATGATAACAGTTACAGGTGGTGGGTACTGTGTCACACCTGTAGGATAATGATGATGATGATGATGATAACAGTTACAGGTGGTGGGCATTGTGTCACACCTGTAGGATAATGATGATGATGATGATGATAATGGTGACAGGTGGTGGGTACTGTGTCACACCTGTAGGACAATGATGATGATAATGATGATGATGATGATGATGATAACAGTTATAGGTGGTGGTTACTGTGTCACACCTGTGGGATAATGATGATGATGATGATGATGATGATGATGATAACAGTTACAGGTGGTGGGTACTGTGTCACACCTGTTGGATAATGATGATGATGATGATAACAGTTACAGGTGGTGGGTATTGTGTCACACCTGTGGGATAATGATGATGATGATGATAATGGTGACAGGTGGTGGGTACTGTGTCACACCTGTGGGATAATGATGATGATGATGATGATAGTTACAGGTGGTAGGTACTGTGTCACACCTGTTGGATAATGCCAAGATGGCGCCGACCGATGGTGACACAGGGATAGCTGTCTTGTTTATTTTGTGTCTAATTCTATTTATGTGTGAGGGAAACAGCTGTGACCTTACAATATGATGGTGACACGCTGCTGCGGGTTAGGGAACAGGTAGGTGAGTCCAGTGTTTTGAGATCTCACTTCAACTCACTCCATCATGATTTACAACCGTCAACAATGAACACCAATAAGTCAGCACGCAAGGCTCAGTCTGGGAGGAAACGCGGAAAGCGAGGTGGGGCCCTTTCAAGGTTACGGCAACGAAGTTTTCGCCCACCTCTACCCAGTGTGTTCCTGTCCAACGTTAGATCTCAACCCAATGAAATTGACGAACTCACATGTAATATACAGACGAGGAGAGACTACAAAGAGTGCTCTGTGTTTTGATTCACTGAAACATGGCTTAACCCGGACATCCCTGACAGCGCCGTTCAACCACCAGGCTTCACTGTACACAGAGCTGACCGCACTGCTGACTCAGGCAAACAAAGGGGTGGCGGTGTGTGTTTCTTCGTCAACACACGCTGATGCTCCGATGTCAAAGTGCTATCACGTGCCTGCTTCCCTGACGTGGAGTTCCTAACCACCCAGTGCCAACCCTTCTACTTCCCACGCACGCTGATTGCTGTGTACACCCATCCCACAGCGAACCTCTCCGCTGCACTTGGTCTGCTAGCAGACAAAATTAGCAAGTGCGAGAACAGTTGGCCCGACTCCACCGTCATCGTTGCTGGTGATTTCAACAAAGCCAGCCTCAAGAAAGAAATGCCGAAGCTGTACCAGCAAGTGGACTGTCCAACAAGTGGTGACAAGACCCTCGACCACTGCTACACCTCCATTAAGAAGGTGTGCCACTCGATCCGCCGTGCGCCTTTGGGACAGTCCGACCACAGCATAACAAACAAAAACTGAAAGCTAAAAAACCAGTCGTGAAAACTGTGAAACAATGGTCGGCCCCTGCCTTAGAGATCTTGCAGGACTGTTTCAAACGTACAGACTGGAATGTTTTTAAAGACTACCGGGGACTTAAATGAATATACCGACACAGTGTGTGATTATATTTCATTCTGTGGAAGTGTGTGCATTCCATCAAAAAATATCAAAATATTTTCAAATGACAAAATATGGTGTAACGGGGCTGTTAGGCAAAAACTAAAGGAAAAAGAGAGAGCTTTTCGCGAAACTGATGATAGAATAGTCCACAATAAGGCAAAAAGAAGTGTTGAAAGATGCATTCAAAAGGTAAAGTTTTTACAGCAGAAAAAAATAGAAGAAAACCTGTCAGAAAACAACTCTAGGAATGTATGGACCGGACTGCAGAACATCACTGATTATAAAATGACCCACCAGACAGTCGACAGCACTGACAGAACTCTTCCAGACAAACCCAACACATTCTACTCCAGATTCAACAAACCATTGTCTACTTCTGACATGGCTGCACCCAAAATCACCCCCACTCCCCCTTTCATTGTCCAAGAGAACGAAGTAGACGCCACTTCAGTCGTCTGAAAATGAGAAAAGCCGCTGGCCCTGACAACATCTCACCTGGCCTTTTGAGGAAGTGTGCAGTCCAACTATCTAGTGTCTTCACTGACATATTTAACATGTCCCTTCAGTCTTGTGTGGTGCCACACTGCTTTAAGAAATCTACAATCATTCCTGTTCCAAAGAAAGCACAGCCTAGTTGTCTTAATGATTATCAGCCCGTATCCTTAACATCAGTCATAATGAAAACATTTGAACGCTTGATTGTGCAGTTCCTAAAAACCTGCATTCCTCCATCTTTTGATCCCTTTCAGTTCGCCTATAAAGCTAACAGATCAGTTGAAGATGCCATTAGCATTGGTCTCAACCACGTCCTCAGACATCTCAGAAATCCTAACAGCCATGCCAGGATCCTTTTCATTGACTACAGCTCTGCATTCAGCACAATAATACCATCAAACTATATTTTAAACTGAAAGACCTCTTGCTGCCTGAATCAATTTGTGCATGGATCCTAAATTTTCTAAGATGCAGACCGCAAGTTGTTAAAGTTGGTGACCTCACCTCCTCCACATGCATTCTCAACATAGGCACCCCACAGGGATGTGTTCTATCCCCACTGTTGTACTCACTATTCACACATGACTGTGCAACTCAAATTGAATGTGACACCATGGTCAAGTTTGCCGACGATACTACTTTAGAAGGGCTGATTACGAACAGTGATGAGTCAAAATATAGGGAAGAAGTACTGGAACTTGTCAGCTGGTGTGATCAAAACATCTTAGAACTCAATGTATCAAAAACCAAAGAATTAATTCTAGATTTCAGAAGATCAGATCTGGCCCCTTACCACTTGTCATTAAAGACAAGCAAGTAGAGATCATCAGCGACTTTAAATTTCTCGGACTGATCATTTCCAACGATTTGAAATGGGAGAAAAATATGGAAAAAATTGTTAAGAAAGCACAACAGCGCCTGTACTCTCTTCAGCGCCTCAAAAAGTTCGGAATGAAAAAAGAATTCATGGTTGATTTCTACCAAGCAGTCTTTGAAAGTGTGCTAACCTTCACTATTACTGTTTGGTACGGAAACATTTACAAGGCAGAAGTTGCTGCCCTGAACAGAATCGTAAAAACTGCCACCAAGATTACCGGGGCTGATCTACCTTCTCTAGAAGACATATATTATAAGCGGCTACTCAAAAAAGCAAAATCAATCAGCTAGGACGAATCACATTCAGCTTTTGGGATTTTCGAGATGCTCCCCTCTGGTCGACGGTACAGAAGTATAAGGACAAAAACCAATTGCTTCGCCAATAGCTTTTCCCCCAAAGCAGTCAATGCCTTGTCTCTCGAACAATTCCAGTATGATAAATAGAATTGTGCAACCAACAACCATCTACCTGAAGATCTAGTCATCAGCCCCATCCACATGTAATATGCGGCTTCTGTTCAAACGCGCATGTGCGTGTGTGTGTGTGTGAGAGAGAGAGAGAGAGAGAGAGAGAGAGTTTGTGTGTGTGTGTGTGTGTGTGTGTGTGTGTGTGTGTGTGTGTGTGTGTGCACGTTTTTATATTGATATGCACTTGTATATTCCTAATTTCTACTGTATCTGTGTTTGTGTATGATTTCCGATTTATGTTCGCATCTTGTTATGTACTATCCTCTCCAATATTCCTTGTGACCCCAGTACACTTGGTAATAAAGTCTAGTCTAGTCTTGTCTAGTCTAGTCTAATGATGATGGTGATGATGATGATAACAGTTACAGGTGGTGGGTACTGTGTCACACCTGTGGGATAATGATGATGATGATGATGATAACAGTTACAGGTGGTGGGTACTGTGTTACACCTGTGGGATAATGATGATGATGATGATGATGATGGTGATGATAACAGTTACAGGTGGTGGGTACTGTGTTACACCTATGGGATAATGATGATGATGGTAATTATGATGATGATGATGATGATGATGATGGTTACTGGTGATGGGCACTGTCACACCTGTTGAATGATGATGGTGGTGATGATGATGGTGGTGGTGATGATGATGATGATGGTGATGATGATGATGGTTACTGGTGATGGGCACTGTGTCATACCTGTAGGATGATGATGGTGATGATGATGACAATGATATGGTGATGATGATGACTATGATGATGGTGATGATGATGACTACGATGATGGTGATGATGATAACGATGATGACAATGATGATGATGCTGACGTGACAATGATAACGATGCTGACAATGATGATGATGATTACAGGTGGTGGGCACACTCAACACCACGAACCACTGCCAGAAGCAGACAACTTGGATGACTATGACGATGACTTCCCCCCACCCCCCTCCCCCCTCCCCCTGCCGTCAATGCCAGACTGGCACACCACTGACGCCAACAACAACAACAACAGGGCCACCCTCCACCCACCCCTCCACACCCCGCACTGTCACCTTCCGGGCAGCAGGGAGGGGCGGGGAGAGGCAGGGGAGAGAATTCACCCCTGGAGAGTGCTGCCCCCTGGCGCCATATCCAAGGAGAGAGAAGCAGTGCACAGAGAGCTTCTGAGGAACCAAAAAACGTGCGTCGGTATTGTGTGTGTGTGGGTGTGGGTGTATGATGTGTGTGGTGTGTGTGGTGTGTGTGTGGGTGTGGGTGTGTGTGTGTTTGGTGTGGTGTGTGTGTGTGTGTGTGTGGTGTGTGTGTGTGTGTGTGGCATTTGTGGTGTGTGGTGTGGTCTGTGTGTGTGTGTGTGTGTGTGTGGTGTGGTGTGGTGTGGTGTGTGTGTGTGTGTGTGCGGTGTGTGTGTGTGTTTGGTGTGTGGTGTGTGTGTGTGTGTGTGTGTGGTGTGTGTGTGTGGTGTGTGTCTGTGTGTGTGTGTGCGCGCGCGCACGTGTGTGTGTGTGTGTATGTGTGTGTGTGTTTGGTGTGTGTGTGGTGTGTGGTGTATGTGTGGTGTGGTGTGTGTGTGTGCGTGCGTGCATGTGGTGTGTGTGTGTGTGTGTGTGGTGTGTGTGTGTGCGTGTGTGCGTGTGTGTGTGTGTGTGTTTGGTGTGGTGTGTGTGTGTGTGTGTGTGTGTGTGTGTGTGTGCTTGCATGTATGGGGCCCTCTTGCACATACTTCTTTAAAACATGTATGGAGAGAGGAGACAGGCCTACAGACTGTGGAGAGAGGAGAGGAGACAGACCGTGGAGAGAGGAGAGGAGACAGACCTACAGACTGTGGAGAGAGGAGAGGAGACAGGCCTACAGACTGTGGAGAGAGGAGAGGAGACAGACCTACAGACTGTGGAGAGAGGAGACAGACCTACATACTGTGGAGAGAGGAGACAGGCCTACAGACTGTGGAGAGAGGAGAGGAGACAGACCTACAGACTGTGGAGAGAGGACAGGAGACAGACCTACAGACTGTGGAGAGAGGAGACAGACCTACAGACTGTGGAGAGAGGACAGGAGACAGACCTACAGACTGTGGAGAGAGGAGACAGACCTACAGACTGTGGAGAGAGGAGACAGACCTACAGACTGTGGAGAGAGGAGACAGGCCTACAGACTGTGGAGAGGAGGAGACAGACCTACAGACTGTGGAGAGAGGAGACAGACCTACAGACTGTGGAGAGAGGAGACAGGCCTACAGACTGTGGAGAGGAGAGAGGAGACAGGCCTACAGACTGTGGAGAGAGGAGAGGAGACAGACCTACAGACTGTGGAGAGAGGAGAGGAGACAGGCCTACAGACTGTGGAGAGAGGAGACAGACCTACAGACTGTGGAGAGAGGAGAGGAGACAGGCCTACAGACTGTGGAGAGAGGAGAGGAGACAGGCCTACAGACTGTGGAGAGAGGAGAGGAGACAGGCCTACAGACTGTGGAGAGAGGAGAGGAGACAGGCCTACAGACTGTGGAGAGAGGAGAGGAGACAGGCCTACAGACTGTGGAGAGAGGAGAGGAGACAGGCCTACAGACTGTGGAGAGAGGAGAGGAGACAGACCTACAGACTGTGGAGAGAGGAGAGGAGACAGGCCTACAGACTGTGGAGAGAGGAGAGGAGACAGGCCTACAGACTGTGGAGAGAGGAGAGGAGACAGGCCTACAGACTGTGGAGAGAGGAAACAGACCTACAGACTGTGGAGAGAGGAGACAGACCTACAGACTGTGGAGAGAGGAGAGGAGACAGGCCTACAGACTGTGGAGAGAGGAGAGGAGGCAGGCCTACAGACTGTGGAGAGAGGAGACAGACCTACAGACTGTGGAGAGAGGAGAGGAGACAGACCTACAGACTGTGGAGAGAGGAGAGGAGACAGGCCTACAGACTGTGGAGAGAGGAGAGGAGACAGCCTACAGACTGTGGAGAGAGGAGACAGACCTACAGACTGTGGAGAGAGAGGAGACAGACCTACAGACTGTGGAGAGAGGAGAGGAGACAGACCTACAGACTGTGGAGAGAGGAGAGGAGGCAGGCCCTACAGACTGTGGAGAGAGGAGACAGACCTACAGACTGTGGAGAGAGGAGAGGAGACAGACCTACAGACTGTGGAGAGAGAGGAGACAGACCTACAGACTGTGGAGAGAGGAGAGACAGACCTACAGACTGTGGAGAGAGGAGACAGACCTACAGACTGTGGAGAGGAGAGGAGACAGACCTACAGACTGTGGAGAGAGGAGAGGAGACAGACCTACAGACTGTGGAGAGAGGAGAGGAGACAGACCTACAGACTGTGGAGAGAGGAGAGGAGACAGACCTACAGACTGTGGAGAGAGGAGAGGAGACAGACCTACAGACTGTGGAGAGAGGAGAGGAGACAGACCTACAGACTGTGGAGAGAGAGGAGACAGACCTACAGACTGTGGAGAGAGAGAGGAGACAGACCTACAGACTGTGGAGAGAGGAGAGGAGACAGACCTACAGACTGTGGAGAGAGGAGAGGAGACAGACCTACAGACTGTGGAGAGAGGAGAGGAGACAGACCTACAGACTGTGGAGAGAGGAGAGGAGACAGACCTACAGACTGTGGAGAGAGGAGAGGAGACAGACCTACAGACTGTGGAGAGAGGAGAGGAGACAGACCTACAGACTGTGGAGAGAGGAGAGGAGACAGACCTACAGACTGTGGAGAGAGGAGAGGAGACAGACCTACAGACTGTGGAGAGAGGAGAGGAGACAGACCTACAGACTGTGGAGAGAGGAGAGGAGACAGCCTACAGACTGTGGAGAGGAGAGGAGACAGACCTACAGACTGTGAGAGAGGAGAGGAGACAGACCTACAGACTGTGGAGAGGAGGAGACAGGCCTACAGACTGTGAGAGAGGAGAGGAGACAGACCTACAGACTGTGGAGAGAGGAGAGGAGACAGACCTACAGACTGTGGAGAGAGGAGAGGAGACAGACCTACAGACTGTGGAGAGAGGAGAGGAGACAGGCCTACAGACTGTGGAGAGAGGAGAGGAGACAGGCCTACAGACTGTGGAGAGAGGAGACAGACCTACAGACTGTGGAGAGAGGAGAGGAGACAGGCCTACAGACTGTGGAGAGAGAGGAGACAGGACCTACAGACTGTGGAGGAGGAGAGGAGGACAGACCTACAGACTGTGGAGAGAGGAGGACAGGACCTACAGACTGTGGAGAGAGGAGAGGAGACAGGCCTACAGACTGTGGAGAGAGGAGGCAGGCCTACAGACTGTGGAGAGAGGAGAGGAGACAGGCCTACAGACTGTGGAGAGAGGAGACAGGCCTACAGACTGTGGAGAGAGGAGAGAGGAGACAGGCCTACAGACTGTGGAGAGAGGAGAGGAGACAGACCTACAGACTGTGGAGAGAGGAGAGGAGACAGACCTACAGACTGTGGAGAGAGGAGAGAGGAGACAGACTTACAGACTGTGGAGAGAGGAGAGGAGACAGACCTACAGACTGTGGAGAGAGGAGAGGAGACAGACCTACAGACTGTGGAGAGAGGAGACAGGCCTACAGACTGTGGAGAGAGGAGAGGAGACAGACTTACAGACTGTGGAGAGAGGAGAGGAGACAGACCTACAGACTGTGGAGAGAGGAGAGGAGACAGACCTACAGACTGTGGAGAGAGGAAACAGGCCTACAGACTGTGGAGAGAGGAGAGGAGACAGACCTACAGACTGTGGAGAGAGGAGACAGACCTACAGACTGTGGAGAGAGGAGAGGAGACAGGCCTACAGACTGTGGAGAGAGGAGAGGAGACAGACCTACAGACTGTGGAGAGAGGAGACAGACCTACAGACTGTGGAGAGAGGAGAGGAGACAGGCCTACAGACTGTGGAGAGAGGAGAGGAGACAGACCTACAGACTGTGGAGAGAGGAGAGGAGACAGACCTACAGACTGTGGAGAGAGGAGAGGAGACAGACCTACAGACTGTGGAGAGAGGAGACAGACCTACAGACTGTGGAGAGAGGAGAGGAGACATACCTACAGACTGTGGAGAGAGGAGAGGAGACAGGCCTACAGACTGTGGAGAGAGGAGACAGACCTACAGACTGTGGAGAGGGGAGAGAGGAGACAGACCTACAGACTGTGGAGAGAGGAGAGGAGACAGGCCTACAGACTGTGGAGAGAGGAGAGGAGACAGACCTACAGACTGTGGAGAGAGGAGAGGAGACAGGCCTACAGACTGTGGAGAGAGGAGAGGAAACAGACCTTCAGACTGTGGAGAGGAGAGGAGACAGACCTACAGACTGTGGAGAGAGGAGAGGAGACAGGCCTACAGACTGTGGAGAGAGGAGAGAGGAGACAGACCTACAGACTGTGGAGAGAGGAGACAGGCCTACAGACTGTGGAGAGAGGAGAGGAGACAGACCTACAGACTGTGGAGAGAGGAGAGGAGACAGGCCTACAGACTGTGGAGAGAGGAGACAGACCTACAGACTGTGGAGAGAGGAGAGGAGAGAGGCCTACAGACTGTGGAGAGAGGAGACAGACCTACAGACTGTGGAGAGAGGAGAGGAGACAGACCTACAGACTGTGGAGAGAGGAAACAGACCTACAGACTGCGGAGAGAGGAAACAGACCTACAGACTGTGGAGAGAGGAGAGGAGACAGACCTACAGACTGTGGAGAGAGGAGAGGAGACAGGCCTACAAACTGTGGAGAGAGGAGAGGAGACAGGCCTACAGACTGTGGAGAGAGGAGACAGACCTACAGACTGATAAATTGACTGACTGAGGGACGGACTGACAGGCAGACAGATGGACGGTCAGACAGACAGATGAACAGACGGATAGACAGACAGATAGACAGGTGTGTGTTGCAGGGGTCGCAGTGTGCTGCATGAAGACACAGAGCTGGGCAGGGTGATGGCGGGACGCACTGCCGGACAGAAGCGCAGAGAGTGGCAGCAGCAGCAAGACGCCAACAGGACCAGTCTGGAACTGAAGCTGGAGAAACGGGCATCCTTACTGCAGGTCTGCCTGTCTGGGTCGTTCGGTGTTCTGTTGTCTTGTGACTGTATCCCTTTGTTGTGTCTGTGTCTGTATCCCTCTGTGTTGTGTCTGTATCCCTCTGTGTTGTGTTGTGTCTGTATCCCTCTGTGTTGTGTTGTGTTGTGTCTGTATCCCTCTGTGTTGTGTTGTGCTGTGTTGTGTCTGTATCCCTCTGTGTTGTGTTTGTTGTGTCTGTATCCCTGTGTTGTGTCTGTATCCCTCTGTGTTGTGTTGTGTCTGTATCCCTCTGTGTTGTGTTGTGTCTGTATCCCTCTGTGTTGTGTAGTTTTGTGTCTGTATCCCTGTGTTGTGTTTGTTGTGTCTGTATCCCTCTGTGTTGTGTTGTGTCTGTATCCCTCTGTGTTGTGTTTTGTTGTGTCTGTATCCCTCTGTGTTGTGTCTGTATCCCTCTGTCTTGCATTGTGTCTGTATCCCTCTGTGTTGTGTTGTGTCTGTATCCCTCTGTGTTGTGTTGTGTCTGTATCCCTCTGTGTTGTGTTGTGTCTGTATCCCTCTGTGTTGTGTCTGTATCCCTCTGTGTTATGTTGTGTTGTGTCTGTATCCCTGTGTTGTGTCTGTATCCCTCTGTGTTGTGTTGTGTTGTGTCTGTATCCCTCTGTGTTGTGTTGTGTCTGTATCCCTCTGTGTTGTCTTGTGTTGTGTCTGTATCCCTCTGTGTTGTGACTGTATCCCTCTGTGTTGTGTTGTGTCAGTATCCCTCTGTGTTGTGTCTGTATCCCTCTGTGTTGTGACTGTATCCCTCTGTGTTATGTTGTGTTGTGTCTGTATCCCTCTGTGTTGTGTTGTGACTGTATCCTTCTCTCTTGCATTGTGTCTGTATCCCTCTGTGTTGTGTTTTGTTGTGTCTGTATCCCTGTGTGTTGTGACTGTATCCCTCTGTCTTGCATTGTGTCTGTATCCCTCTGTGTTGTGTTTTGTTGTGTCTGTATCCCTCTGTGTTGTGTTGTGTCTGTATCCCTCTGTGTTTTGTTGTGTCTGTATCCCTGTGTTTTGTGACTGTATCCCTCTGTCTTGTATTGTGTCTGTATCCCTCTGTGTTGTGTTTTGTTGTGTCTGTATCCCTCTGTGTTGTGTTGTGTCTGTATCCCTCTGTGTTGTGTTGTGTTGTGTCGTGTTGTGTCTGTATCCCTCTGTGTTGTTTTGTTGTGTCTGTATTCCTCTGTCTTGTGTCTGTATCCCTCTGTTGTGTTGTGTCTGTATCCCTCTGTGTTGTGTTGTGTTGTGTTGTGTCTGTATCCCTCTGTGTTGTGTTGTGTCTGTATCCCTCTGTGTTGTGTTTTGTTGTGTCTGTATCCCTCTGTGTTGTGACTGTATCCCTGTCTTGTGTTGTGTCTGTATCCCTCTGTGTTGTGTTTTGTTGTGTCTGTATCCCTCTGTGTTGTGTTTTGTTGTGTCTGTATCCATCTGTGTTGTGTTTTGTTGTGTCTGTATCCCTCTGTGTTGTGTCTGTATCCCTCTGTGTTGTGTTTTGTTGTGTCTGTATCCATCTGTGTTGTGTTGTGTCTGTATTCCTCTGTCCTTCTGTGTTGTGCTGTGTCTGTATCCCCCTATGTTGTGTGTGTGTTGTGTCTGTATCCATCTGTGTTGTGTTGTATCTGTATCCCTCTGTTCCTCTGTGTTGTGTTGTGTCTGCCCCTCTGTCTTGTGTCTGTATACCCTCTGTGTTGTGTCTGTATTCCTCTGTGTTGTGTCTGTATCCCTCTGTGTTGTATCTGCATCCCTCTGTGTTGTGTTGTGTAATGTCTGTATCCCTCTGTGTTGTGACTGTATCCCTCTGTGTTGTGTTGTGTCTGTATCCCTCTGTGTTGTGTTGTGTTGTGTCTGTATCCCTCTGTGTTGTGTTGTGTCTGTATCCCTCTGTGTTGTGTTGTGTTGTGTCTGTATCCCTCTGTGTTGTGACTGTATCCCTCTGTGTTGTGTTGTGTCTGTATCCCTCTGTGTTGTGTTGTGTTGTGTCTGTATCCCTCTGTGTTGTGTTGTGTCTGTATCCCTCTGTGTTGTGTTGTGTTGTGTCTGTATCCCTCTGTGTTGTGTTGTGTTGTGTCTGTATCCCTCTGTGTTGTGTTGTGTTGTGTCTGTATCCCTCTGTGTTGTGTCTGTATCCCTCTGTTGTGTCATGTCTGTATCCCTCTGTGTTGTGTTGTGTTGTGTTGTGTTGTGTCTGTACCCTCTGTGTTGCGTTGTGTCTGTATCCCTCTGTGTTGTGTTGTGTTGTGTCTGTATCCATCTGTGTTGTGTCGTGTTGCGTCTGTATCCCTGTGTTGTGTCTGTATCCCTCTGTGTTGTGTTGTGTTGCGTCTGTATCCCTGTGTTGTGTCTGTATCCCTCTGTGTTGTGTTGTGTTGCGTCTGTATCCCTGTGTTGTGTCTGTATCCCTCTGTGTTGCGTTGTGTCTGTATCCCTCTGTGTTGTGTTGTGTTGCGTCTGTATCCCTGTGTTGTGTTGTGTTGTGTCTGTATCCCTCTGTGTTGTGTCTGTATCCCTCTGTGTTGCGTTGTGTCTGTATCCCTCTGTGTTGTGTTGTGTTGCGTCTGTATCCCTCTGTGTTGTGTCTGTATCCCTCTGTGTTGTGTTGTGTTGTGTCTGTATCCCTCTGTATTGTGTTGTGTCTGTATCCCTCTGTGTTGTCTTGTGTTGTGTCTGTATCCCTCTGTGTTGCGTCTGTATCCCTGTGTTGTGTCTGTATCCCTCTGTGTTGTGTTGTGTTGCCTCTGTATCCCAATGTTGTGTCTCTATCCCTCTGTGTTTTGTGTCTGTATCCCTCTGTTTTGTGTTGTATTGTATTGTGTTTGACAGTGATCAACAGTATTTTATTTGTTTACCTTTCATTGATATTTTATCCAGTGATTTATAGTGTTCATTGATATTTTATCCAGTGATTTATAATGTTCATTGATATTTTATCCAGTGATTTATAATGTTCATTGATATTTTATCCAGTGATTTATTGCGTTCATTGATATTTGATCCAGTGATTTATAATGTTCATTGATATTTTATCCAGTGATTTATAATGTTCATTGATATTTGATCCAGTGATTTATTGTGTTCATTGATATTTGATCCAGTGATTTATAATGTTCATTGATATTTTATCCAGTGATTTATTGTGTTCATTGATATTTTATCCAGTGATTTATAATGTTCATTGATATTTTATCCAGTGATTTATTGTGTTCAGTGGTATTTTGTCCAGTGATTTATTGTGTTCATTGATATTTTATCCAGTGATTTATAATGTTCATTGATATTTTATCCAGTGATTTATTGTGTTCATTGATATTTTATCCAGTGATTTATAATGTTCATTGATATTTTATCCAGTGATTTATTGTGTTCAGTGGTATTTTGTCCAGTGATTTATTGTGTTCATTGATATTTGATCCAGTGATTTGTTGTGTTCATTGACATTTTATCCAGTGATTTAGTGTGTTTATTGATATTTTAGTCATTGATGTATAATGTTCATTGATATTTTATCCAGTGATTTATTGTGTTCTTTGATATTTTATTCATTGATGTATAATGTTCATTGATATTTTATCCAGTGATTCATCATGTTCATTGATATTTTCTTCATTGATTTATAATGTTCATTGATATTTTATCCAATGATTTCTTGTGTTCATTGATATTTTCTTCATTGATTTATAATGTTCATTGATATTTTATCCAGTGATTTCTTGTGTTCATTGATATTTCATTCATTGATTTATCATGTTTATTGTTATCTTATCCAGTCATTTACAGTGTTCATTGATATTTTACCCATGGATTTAAAGTGTTCATTGATATTTTATTCAGGGATTTATAGTGTTCATTGATATTTTATCCAGTGATTTATTGTGTTCATTGATATTTTATCCAGGGATTTATAGTGTTCATTGATATCCAGTGATTTGTAATATACATTGATATTGTATCCAGTGCTTTATTGTGTTTATTGATATTTTATGAAGATATTTTTAGTGTTCATTGATGTCTATCCACTGATATTATCTAGTGATGCGTAGTATTCCGTAGTGCCTGTTGAATGTCTTGCATATAAATATTATGCTCAAATGTGAAACTCTTAACCTAAGCACAGGTAATTTAATATTGTCACAATGATGAATAATTTGATCTATCTGATATGTGTGTGAGTGTGTGTGTGTGTGTGTGTGTGTGTGTGTGTGTGTGTGTGTGTGTGTGTGTGTGTGTTGGTGTGCTTGTTTCTGTGTGTGTGTCTGTGTCTGTGTGTGGATGTTGGTGTGTCTGTTTCTCTGTGTGTGTGTGTGTGTGTGTGTGTGTGTGTGTGTGTGTGTGTGTGTGTGTGACAGGACCAGGAGGACAGAATGCAGAGAATCACAGAAGGGGAGGTAACCTGTGAACTGTTCCAGATTCATCGACAGATCACCCAGAAAGGTTCAACCCCCTCCCCTACCTGATTCCCCCTTGTGACCACAACGTTAGATGCTCCTACATCTTTACCTGTGTCAGCACAACGTTAGATGCTCCTACATCTTTACCTGTGTCACCTCAACGTTAGATACTTCATCTTTACCTGTGTCACCACAACGTTAGATGCTCCTACATCTTTACCTGTGTCACCACAACATTAGATACTTCATCTTTACCTGTGTCACCACAACGTTAGGTACTCCTACATCTGTACCTGTGTCACCACAACGTTAGGTACTCCTACATCTTTACCTGTGTCAACACAACGTTAGATACTTCATCTTTACCTGTGTCACCACAACATTAGATACTTCTACATCTGTACCTTTGTCACCACAGCGTTAGATACTCCTACATCTTTACCTGTGTCACCACAACATTAGATACTTCATCTTTACCTGTGTCACCACAACGTTAGATACTCCTACATCTGTACATGTGTCACCACAACGTTAGATACTCCTACATCTTGACATGTGTCACCACAATGTTAGATACTCCTACATCTGTACCTGTGTCACCTCAATGTTAGATACTCCTACATCTTTACCTGTGTCACCACAACGTTAGATACTCCTACATCTTTACCTGTGTCACCACAACGTTAGATACTCCTACA
The DNA here is from genome assembly GCF_041734735.1 of Babylonia areolata. NCBI lineage: Eukaryota > Metazoa > Mollusca > Gastropoda > Neogastropoda > Buccinidae > Babylonia > Babylonia areolata. The sequence goes on along the minus strand of NC_134900.1, from coordinate 207,267 downwards.
TCTTTACCTGTGTCACCACAACGTTAGATACTCCTACATCTGTACCTGTGTCACCTCAATGTTAGATACTCCTACATCTTTACCTGTGTCACCACAACGTTAGATACTCCTACATCTGTACCTGTGTCACCACAACGTTAGATACTCCTACATCTTTACCTGTGTCACCACAACGTTAGATACTCCTACATCTGTACCTGTGTCACCACAACGTTAGATACTCCTACATCTTTAACTATATCACCACAACGTTAGATACTCCTTCATCTGTACCTGTGTCACCACAACGTTAGATACTCCTTCATCTGTACCTGTGTCACCACAACATTAGATACTCCTACATCTTGACATGTGTCACCACAACGTTAGATACTCCTACATCTGTACCTGTGTCACCACAATGTTAGATACTCTTGCATCTTTACCTGTGTCACCACAATGTTAGATACTCCTACATCTTGACATGTGTCACCACAACGTTAGATACTCCTACATCTGTACCTGTGTCACCACAACGTTAGATACTCCTTCATCTGTACCTGTGTCACCACAACGTTAGATGCTCCTACATCTTGACATGTGTCACCACAACGTTAGATACTCCTACATCTGTACCTGTGTCACCACAACGTTAGATACTCCTTCATCTGTACCTGTGTCACCACAACGTTAGATACTCCTACATCTTGACATGTGTCACCACAACGTTAGATACTCCTACATCTGTACCTGTGTCACCACAACATTAGATACTCTTACATCTGTATCTGTGTCACCACAATGTTAGGTACTCCTATATATTTACCTGTGTCACCACAACGTTAGGTAGTCCTATATCTGTACCTGTGTCACCACAACATTAGATACTCTTATATCTGTACCTGTGTCACCACAATGTTAGATACTTCATCTTTATCTGTGTCACCACAACGTTAGATACTCCTACATCTTGACATATGTCACCACGATGTTAGATACTCCTTCATCTTGACGTATCACCACAATGTTAGATACTCCTACATCTGTACCTGTGTCACCACAATGTTGGATACTCCTACATCTGTACCTGTGTCACCACAATGTTAGATACTTCATCTTTATCTGTGTCACCACAACGTTAGATACTTCTACATCTGTACCTGTGTCACCACAATGTTAGATACTCCTTCATCTTGACATGTGTCACCATGATGTTAGATACTCCTTCATCTGTACCTGTGTCACCACAACGTTAGATACTCCTTCATCTTGACATGTGTCACCACGATGTTAGATACTCCTTCATCTTGACATGTGTCACCACAATGTTAGATACTCCTTCATCTTGACAGGTGTCACCACGACGTTAGATACTCCTTCATCTTGACATGTGTCACCACGACGTTAGATGCTCCTTCATCTTGACATGTGTCACCACGATGTTAGATACTCCTTCATCTTGACAGGTGTCACCACGATGTTAGATACTCCTTCATCTTGACAGGCGTCACCACAACATTAGATACTCTTATATCTGTACCTGTGTCACCACAATGTTAGATACTTCATCTTTATCTGTGTCACCACAACGTTAGATACTCCTACATCTTGACATGTGTCACCACGATGTTAGATACTCCTACATCTGTACCTGTGTCACCACAACGTTAGATACTCCTTCATCTTGACATGTGTCATCATGATGTTAGATACGTCACCACGATGTTAGATACTCCTTCATCTTGACAGGTGTCACCACGACATTAGATACTCCTTCATCTTGACAGGTGTCATCATGATGTTAGATACTCCTTCATCTTGACATGTGTCACCACAATGTTAGATACTCCTACATCTTGACAGGTGTCACCACGATGTTAGATACTCCTTCATCTTGACAGGTGTCACCACAACGTTAGATACTCTTATATCTGTACCTGTGTCACCACAACGTTAGATACTCCTTCATCTTGACAGGTGTCACCACAACGTTAGATACTCCTTCATCTTCCATAGCTGAATTTGATGCACTGGTGACTCAAACACAGGAGTGCATTGCTGGCCTAAAGGACTGGATGACTCTCAACAAGCTGCAATTAAATGATGATAAGACTGAATTGATGATAACCTGTCCAAAGAAGTTTCGTCAACATCCTTCCTTTCCTGACTCTGTTCTGATCAATAGCACACCTGTTTCACTTTCTCCCTCTGTTCGCAGTCTTGGTGTAATCCTGGACCAGTCTCTTTCCTTCCAACAGCACATTTCGAATATCTGTAAAGTTGCCTATTTGGAACTGCGTAGAATCAGCTCTATCCGCCACTATCTCTCAACCGATGCAACAAAGACACTTGTATGCTCTCTGGTTCTCTCAAGATTGGATTACTGCAACTCTCTTTTGGCCGGCCTTCCCAAATACCTGTTAGACAGACTCCAACGAATTCAGAATAACGCTGCCAGACTCATTTGCAGAGCTTCTAAATTTGACCATGTTTCTCCTCTCCTTCAGTCTCTCCACTGGTTGCCTGTTTCTGATCGAATAGACTATAAGCTATCCACTCTGACCTTTTCTGCAGTCAACGGATCTGGCCCCAAGTATCTTTCTGAACTCATCCATATCTATACCCCGTCTCGCCAGCTCCGTTCTTCCTCTGATACTCGACTTCTCAGGATACCTCACGTCAGAAGTAAGACCTATGGACACAGATCGTTTTCTTTTCAATCGCCAAAGACGTGGAACAAGCTCCCTGATAACCTCCGTCATTCTGATTCCCTCGCATCTTTTAAATCTCGTCTCAAAACTCACCTTTTCCCTCAGCAATAAGTTCAATTGTGGCAGGTCCACAACTACATGCATGTATATGAATGTGTATTGTGTGTGCGTGTGTTTATGTAAGTTTGTGCCTGCCTATGTGTGCGTATTTGTTAGGGTAGCTGTTAGATACACATGTATGTTAAAATGTATGTATGCAGTGTGTGTGTGTGTGTGTGTGCGTGCGTGTGTGTGTGCGCGTGCGTGCGTGCGTGCGTGTGTGTGTGTGTGTATGCGTGGTCACATTTTGGTGTGTGTATGTAACATAGATATAATGTTTTATGTTATCAAAAGCGTTTTTGTAAAGCACCTAGAGCAGATTTCTGGATAGTGTGCTATATAAGTATCCATTATTATTATTATTATTATTATTATTATTATCTTGACAGGTGTCACCACAACGTTAGATACTCCTTCATATGTACACTCGAATACTGATCGCAGTGCTGACAATTTTCGAAGGAAGCAAAATCCCAGGACCAGTTCTCTTTTTCTGATCTTGTCCCAGTGTTCTCTTCTAACTGATCACATGGATACCCCAGTTCAGTTTGAACAGTTTCTCACAACACGTCTGCTTTGTCTGCCTACCATCTTATTGACTGACATGCTTCCTGAATTTCTGCTGGTTGTGTGTGTACATGTGCATGTGTGTTTGTGCTTGTGTATGCACATACTTGTATGTGTGTGGTATGTTATTCTTGAATGCACATATACTTGTGTCTGATTAACTTCTATTAACCCTTTCACTGCCAAACTCTCATTTATGCATCAGCTAGGTAGAGGACCCATGTCACTGAAGGGTTACCAGATCATGGGCCTGTTATCCACAAACCTACTGCTCTTTATTTTCGTTGGTAGGATAGTCCATATCTTCTACACATCACAGGGGGAATCCCCGGCTATTCTTAGACACCATAGTTTCTGCGTTGATAGCACAAGGGAATTTTGTACTCTAAATTGACTGGCAGTGAAAGGGTTAAATACACTACAAGCTTTTTTGTTTGGGAGGTCTGAGTTTCAGTTTTCATGAATGTTTTTTGTTGAAGGACAGCTGTAGGATCAACGTTAGGGTAAGGGAACGTAGACTTTTTTGATGTTGTGACTCAAGACAGTGAGTTAGTTTCAAGCTACTGTGGTTAGTTGAACTACAAAGAGTTGATTTCAAACTATTGTGGTCAGCTGAACAACAGAGAGTTTCAATTTACTGTGTTTAGCTGAATTACAAAGAGTTGGTTTCAATTTACTGTGGTTAGCAGAATTACAAAGAGTTGGTTTCAATTTACTGTGGTTAGCAGAATTACAAAGAGTTGGTTTCAATTTACTGTGGTTAGCTGAATTACAAACAGTTGGTTTCAATTTACTGTGTTTAGCAGAATTACAAGGAGTTGGTTTCAATTTACTGTGTTTTAGCTGAATTACAAACAGTTGGTTTCAATTTACTGTGTTTAGCTGAATTACAAAGAGTTGGTTTCAATTTACTGTGTTTAGCAGAATTACAAAGAGTTGGTTTCAATTTACTGTGTTTAGCTGAATTACAAAGAGTTGGTTTCAATTTATCCTGGCTTGCTGAATGACACAGAAGTTGGCTGAATTGCTCTAAGGGTGATGGGTGGTGAATTGTCCCCCATGACGCACCAAGGCAGAGTGTAAGGATCTGCTGAAAAATAAAAATAAAAGAATAAAAAGGAAAGATGTCTTCAGTCTCATGATTTCAGATACAGTACAGATATAGCTACAAATGAAACAAAGCAAAGAGAATGAGAAATATTAGGCAATACTACTGCTGTGTCTCACCAACACCAACACTACTGCTGTGTCTCACCAACACTAACACTACTGCTGTGTCTCACCAACACTAACACTACTGCTGTGTCTCTCCAACACTAACACTACTGCTGTGTCTCACCAACACCAACACTACTGCTGTGTCTCACCAACACCAACACCAACACTACTGCTGTGTCTCACCAACACTAACACTACTGCTGTGTCTCTCCAACACTAACACTACTGCTGTGTCTCACCAACACCAACACTACTGCTGTGTCTCACCAACACCAACACTACTGCTGTGTCTCACCAACACTAACACTACTGCTGTGTCTCACCAACACTAACACTACTGCTGTGTCTCTCCAACACTAACACTACTGCTGTGTCTCACCAACACTAACACTACTGCTGTGTCTCACCAACACCAACACTACTGCTGTGTCTCACCAACACTAACACTACTGCTGTGTCTCACCAACACTAACACTACTGCTGTGTCTCTCCAACACTAACACTACTGCTGTGTCTCACCAACACTAACACTACTGCTGTGTCTCACCAACACCAACACTACTGCTGTGTCTCTCCAACACTAACACTACTGCTGTGTCTCACCAACACTAACACTACTGCTGTGTCTCACCAACACCAACACTAACACTACTGCTGTGTCTCACCAACACCAACACTAACACTACTGCTGTGTCTCACCAACACTAACACTAACACTACTGCTGTGTCTCACCAACACTAACACTACTGCTGTGTCTCACCAACACCAAAACTAACACTACTGCTGTGTCTCACCAACACCAACACTACTGCTGTGTCTCTCCAACACTAACACTACTGCTGTGTCTCACCAACACTAACACTAACACTACTGCTGTGTCTCACCAACACCAACACTACTGCTGTGTCTCACCAACACTAACACTACTGCTGTGTCTCACCAACACTAACACTACTGCTGTGTCTCACCAACACTAACACTACTGCTGTGTCTCACCAACACTAACACTACTGCTGTGTCTCACCAACACCAAAACTAACACTACTGCTGTGTCTCACCAACACTAACACTACTGCTGTGTCTCACCAACACCAATACTAATGCTGTGTCTCACCAACACTAACACTACTGCTGTGTCTCACCAACACCAACACTACTGCTGTGTCTCACCAACACCAACACCAACACTACTGCTGTGTCTCACCAACACCAACACTACTGCTGTGTCTCACCAACACCAAAACCAACACTACTGCTGTGTCTCACCAACACCAACACTACTGCTGTGTCTCACCAACACCAACACTACTGCTGTGTCTCACCAACACCAACACCAACACTACTGCTGTGTCTCACCAACACCAACACCAACACTACTGCTGTGTCTCACCAACACCAGCACCAACACTACTGCTGTGTCTCACCAACACCAGCACCAACACTACCGCTGTCTCTCACCAACATCAACACTACTGCTGTGTCTCACCAACACCAACGCCAACACTACTGCTGTGTCTCACCAACACCGACACTACTGCTGTGTCTCACCAACACCAACACTACTGCTGTGTCTCACCAACACCAACACCAACACTACTGCTGTGTCTCACCAACACCAACACTACTGCTGTGTCTCACCAACACCGACACTACTGCTGTGTCTCACCAACACCAACACTACTGCTGTGTCTCACCAACACCAACACCAACACTACTGCTGTGTCTCACCAACACCAACACTACTGCTGTGTCTCACCAACACCAAAACTAACACTACTGCTGTGTCTCACCAACACCAACACTACTGCTGTGTCTCACCAACACCAACACTACTGCTGTGTCTCACCAACACCAACACTACTGCTGTGTCTCACCAACACCAACACTACTGCTGTGTCTCACCAACACCAAAACTAACACTACTGCTGTGTCTCACCAACACCAACACCAACACAACTGTTGTGTCTCATCAACATCGACACTATAAACAATGGGGTAAAAGAGGCGACGTAGTATCAGCAGAAGCAGCAACAGCGGCAGTAGTAGTATCAGCAGAAGCAGCAACAGCGGCAGTAGTAGTATCAGTAGCAGCAGCAACAGCAGCAGTAGTAGTATCAGTACTGAGCAGCAGCAGCAGCGGCAGTAGTAGTATCAGTACTGAGCAGCACCAACAGCGGCAGTAGTATTATCAGTACTGAGCAGCACCAACAGCAGCAGTAGTAGTATCAGTACTGAGCAGCAGCAGCAGCGGCAGTAGTAGTATCAGTACTGAGCAGCAGCAACAGCGGCAGTAGTAGTATCAGTACTGAGCAGCAGCAACAGCGGCAGTAGTAGTATCAGTAGCAGCAGCAACAGCGGCAGTAGTAGTATCAGTAGCAGCAGCAACAGCGGCAGTAGTAGTATCAGTGGCAGCAGCAACAGCGGCAGTAGTAGTATCAGTAGCAGCAGCAACAGCGGCAGTAGTAGTATCAGTAGCAGCAGCAACAGCGGCAGTAGTAGTATCAGTAGCAGCAGCAACAGCGGCAGTAGCAGTATCAGTGGCAGCAGCACTGAACAGCGGCAGTAGTAGTATCAGTTGCAGCAGCAACAGCGGCAGTAGTAGTATCAGTACTGAGCAGCAGCAACAGCGGCAGTAGTAGTATCAGTAGCAGCAGCAACAGCGGCAGTAGCAGTAGCAGTAGCAGCAGCACTGAACAGCGGCAGTAGCAGTATCAGTAGCAGTTTCACGACAGCCATCATGGTTGTAGTGGTAGCAGCAGCACCGCTAGAGTAGTGGCAGTAGATGTAGCAGCAGTAGCTGTTTCCATAGTAGGTGAGGCAGTAGCAGTAGAAGAATAGGAGATGTGATAACAACAGCACCAGATACTCGTGTTATCATCATGAATATTACAGCAGTTGTAGTAATAGCAGCAGCAGCTTTAATTGTAGCAGCAGCTGGATGCGTTTGTATTTCTTCTTCTTGACGGTAAGTTCATGATACAAGAGAAAAAAATCAGTAATGTTCACAGAGAAACACACACACACACACACACACACACACACACACACACACACACACAAAAGGCAGGACAAGACAAGACAAAATTCCTTATTTCAAGGATAATAGATAAGCACTGGTGTGCTTTCGTTTTTACATCCAGTCCCCGCCCTGAATAGGGTCCACACTTCACAACACTAAATAAAAATTAAAGCAAAGCATTGTGTTAATAGAAATGCATAAGAGTGGGGAAAAATTATATAAATGATTACTTTTTTTTTCTAAAAGTTTATCATAACGTTCACACACACACAAATACACACACACACGGCACACCGACACACACATACTATACATACATACATATATATATATATATATATATGTCACAACTTGTGACGACAGTTAGGGCGTGTGGCCCGTCTTCGTTTTTCTCCCCCCTCTTCTTTCACTTTCCCTCCTTCTCCCATCCTTCAGTTCGGGCAGAAGTCTTGATTTGCGCACGAACCACGTGCATGCATATTACTCGCTCACCTGAGCGAATATGAAATATTGTTGGGCAGCAACAATATTCGGGGCTTTTGCAGCCCGACTGCCGTAGTGTACGGGTCGTTCCTGTTGTTGGTGGGGTAGCTACCCCGACATCTAGGCACCATACGAAGTGAGGACCGGCTGTCCTCCATGGGAGCCACTTCGGTGTTTCTTCGTCTGTCTTCGTCGTCGTCGTGTCTTTGTGGTGGTCGTTAGTGTACGCCACCTGTGGCAGGTAAGAAGCCACTTGTCTATTTAGCTTGGTTGTACTTCTGTCAGGGATGTAGGTGTGTAAAGATGTTCGACAAGAAAGCTGTACGTTAGGTTTTGACACAATCTATTTCGTTAATTACTCGTGTGCTACCACCGAGTGAATATGTACTTTTTCTTGTGTCGGCTAATATTTTTGCCAATTTTATTGTTATTGAGTTTTAAAATGATACGATTTTACCTTAGTTCACTGTTGGGTAAAATTGGGCGTTGGCTCTGTATGATAGGTGTAGAGAGTGCGAGTGCCGTATATTACTCCTATAATTCGTCTTGTCAATGGAATTATATTCCAGGTTTTCATTTTGAATGTGCTGTACATTTGTTTTTTTGTTAATTATATCGTTAGAATTAGTATTGCTCAGTACGGGGGGAACATTCCGTAATGTTCCAGCTCTCGCTGTGTGCTGTGTGTCCCGGGCCTTTCGTCTGGTGACCCAGATCTTCGCCCCTTCCTGCCCTGTGACTGGTGTCCTGGGTGTTCGTCCCTTCCTGCCCTGTGACTGGTGTCCTGGGTGTTCGTCCCTTCCTGCCCTGTGACTGGTGTCCTGGGTGTTCGTCCCCTCCTGCCCTGTGACTGGTGTCCTGGGTGTTCGTCCCCTCCTGCCCTGTGACTGGTGTCCTGGGTGTTCGTCCCCTCCTGCCCTGTGACTGCTGTCCTGGGTCTTCGCCCCTTCCTGCCCTGTGACTGGTGTCCTGGGTGTTCGTCCCCTCCTGCCCTGTGACTGCTGTCCTGGGTCTTCGCCCCTTCCTGCCCTGTGACTGCTGTCCTGTGTTCCGGGCCTTTTGACTTGCAGCCTGGTCCATTGCTTGGCATTGTATGCCGAGTCCTGGCACCTAGGCCTTTTGACCGGGGGCTTGTGCCTTGGGTCGAACCCGCCGAAGTTTGTCTGGGCCGTGTGTCAGTTTTTTTGTTTTTGTTGTTGTTTTCCTCTTAAGAGGAAAACTTCCTGAACCCGTCAAAGACTAAAGCATCTGTGTACCAGTCCTGGTTTGGGGGGGGGTGATTTGCTTCTCCTTGAGTGTGTGTGTGTAAAATTGCTTTCGATTACATTTGGGAGAATCCGTAGTTTTGTATACGACTTCTGTTCGTGTTTTTTTTTGTTGAAGTTATAGTATATGGTTGTTTTGTTGTTTTTTTAGCAAGTATAGGCTGTGTGGGTAAGGCTGCGTGAGTGGGATAGACAGAGCGGAAGAGAATAAATTTTGTGTGGACGAGAAATATCTGTATTGTGTGTTTGTGTTGTCGGGTGAATTGGGTTGGGCGTTAGGTTTTAAAATAGTTCTCGACCTCTTCCCTAGGGGGGTCGTGACAATGGTGGAGATGCGGGGTAGCAAGTTCTAGGGAATGTAACACGGGTTGGGGGGTAGGGTGTGATCGTCTTGTTCGTCTACGTTTTGTGTTGCAGGCATTTCGTTTTGGTTAGCTTTTGTGGGGGTGATTAAGGTTGTTAGATTGTTAGGTTCTTACTGTTGGACGGTTGAGTGAAGTGGGGACCTGGAGTTAGTGACTTAGAGACTTAATCTTAATTCAAGTTTTGTGTAGTTGTTGCACATTGTGAATTAAGAAAACATGCCTGTAACACGAAAAACTTCTGCGGCCTCTACTCCTAGTTCGTGGTCACGGGGGGTCAGGGCAGAAGGCAGTACACCTTCTCTGAGTGCTGAAAAAAAGACTGAATTGTCCGGATGGATTCAGGGCCACCTGAAGGAGGCTAATCCTGAAGGTGCTTTCGATGAAGGCTTGAAGAATGAGTCTAATTCCGTACCTTCTCAGGACATGTACTCAAAGTTCAGGGTGTTGGGCACTGACTTAGGTTTGTCTGGAGAGGCGTTGGCCCGGTTTGTGGTTGATGCAGTAGCCAGGGAGGAGGAGCGTCAGGCTAGGGAGGAAGAGCGTCAGGCTAGGGATGAGGAGAGAAAGTACAGACAATGGAAGGATAGAAAAGAAGAAGAGTATAGGAAGAAAAAAGATGAGGAGGAAAGACGTAGATTCGAGAGGAAAATGGAACTGCGCCAGGAAGAGCTAGAAGCTCACACGGCTCATCAGTTTCCGCTTGTGCCGTATGATGAGAAAGACGATTTCGATAGCTTCCTTAACCACTTTGAGAGAGTGGCGGGATTAAATAAGTGGAAGCGTAGCTCCTGGGCAGCCCGCCTGGTGGCCCTTTTGCAGGGTCGGGCGAGAGACGCCTGCCTACGGTTACAACCGGAACAACTACACGATTATGACATCTTAAAAGCGGCTCTGCTTTACGAATTCCGTCTGGATGCAGATTCCTACCGCAAACGGTTCCGTTCAATGCGGAAATTAGCGGAAGAGACGTTTGATCAGTTTCTGGGCAGGCTGAAGGTTTGTTTCTCCCGGTGGTGTGTGGCCGCCGGACGGGATGAATCTGATGCAGAGGACATTAAAGATCTGGTCCTTCAGGAGCAGTTCTTGACCACACTCAATCCCGATCTCGTCACTGAAGTTCGGCGTGAGGAACCCAACAGAGTTGAGGACGTTGCCCATATCACTACTAAAATTGTCAATGCTCGGAGAGCAGGTCGCATGGCGGAAGCTGAATTTCGAGTTTCCAAAAAAGGTAGTAGGGTTTCCGACCGCAGTTTCAATCTGGGCGCGGAGAAAAAAGGACCTCCACATGGGTCAGGGGATTCAGCTCTAAACAACGTAAAGGGAAGAGACTTTAAAAGAATACCTGCCTGCTTCAACTGCGGGAAGCCAGGTCACTTGGCCAAAGAGTGCCGGCAACCCAAGAGGGTCTCACTCATTGCTCATGTCTCACCTGTACAGGGTGTTAATGCAATGACCCCGACGCTTTGCACGTCTTGTGCTTCTAAACAGTACTCGCCTCGCTGCGAGGTTTCTGTCAATGGCCACACAGTGCAAGCTTTACGCGACACGGGAGCCCAGTTGATTGTTGTAGCCAGGCGACTCGTAAGACCTGACTGTTTTACTGGGGCCACAGTTCGCGTGGTGTTGGCAGAGTCAAGGTGCTCCTCAGTTCTGCCCATCGCCAGGGTGGACTTTCAGTCCCCGTTCATACAGGGTGTTTTGGACGTGGCTGTCATGGAGTCTCCTGTTGAGGAGGTTCTCATTGGGAATTGTGCCTGGAGAGGGGACGGCTCTTCAATGGTCGTGCCCGTCTATGCTGATCCCAGCCTTGTGGGCGCCGTTCAAACTAGAGCCCAGGCTGCAGCAAATGCCAAACCCTTGCTTCCCCTGCCCGTCAAGGATATTCAGATCCATGTGTCACGGGAGGACTTACAGCACCAGCAAAATGACGATCCTGATTTTCATCAGGCACGTGATAGGGCTGGTTCAGGCCTTTTACAGAAAACCCCTTCAGGCGAGGTCTCTTATTTTAAAAAGCATGGGGTGCTGATGCGGCAGTTTAAAGATCACAGAGGCCAGGCGACCCAGATCTGTGTACCGAAGCCTTTGCGTTCCACAGTGCTACGCCTGGGCCATGAGGCTCCAATGTCTGGTCATTTGGGGTTTAGGCGGACGCAACAGAGAATATTTCCTCATTTCTATTGGCCAGGAATGTGCGGGGACATCAAACGCTTCGTTCTTTCCTGCGACAGGTGCCGAAAAACTGTACCAAAAGGGCGGGTTCCCAGAGTGCCTTTACTTAAAATGCCTCTGACTGTACCCTTCAGCCGAGAGGAACTATCCCACGATCGAGAGAGAATGCTTGGCGCTCGTGTGGGGCATACAAAAGTTCGAGCCATACCTGTACGGCAAACCATTCGTCGTCCAGACCGATCATGCCCCCCTGCAATACCTGGATAGAGCAAGAACGGTCAGCGGCAGACTGACACGGTGGGCGCTGCAGCTCCAGCCTTTCTCCTTCACAGTGCAAGCTATCCCTGGAAAAGAAAATGTTGGAGCCGACTATCTCAGTCGTCTGCCGGAGCAAGAATCGGCATTTCCCGAAAAGTGATTTCGGCAGTGTTAATCAAAGAAGAGTATGCGCAGTCCCATTTGACTTCTGCACATACCTCTATATTCTACTCTTAAATTAGGAAGCACACGCTTCCGCGTATCCTTACTAGCTGTAAAGTTAAGATAGTTTTCGTATAAATTTCTCCTCTCTTGTTTCGTTGGTCTGGACAAACTGTTTTGTTTTGGTAACTGTCCTTGACCACTAATAGACGTTCGGGAATGCGGAAGGGCAGGGCGAGAGTTGTCACGTGTGTCTGTCTGTCCGTCAGTCGTTGTGACGGTGTGTTTAAGTTCCAAACGTGAAGTTTGAACTTGAATGGGGGGTATTGTCACAACTTGTGACGACAGTTAGGGCGTGTGGCCCGTCTTCGTTTTTCTCCCCCCTCTTCTTTCACTTTCCCTCCTTCTCCCATCCTTCAGTTCGGGCAGAAGTCTTGATTTGCGCACGAACCACGTGCATGCATATTACTCGCTCACCTGAGCGAATATGAAATATTGTTGGGCAGCAACAATATTCGGGGCTTTTGCAGCCCGACTGCCGTAGTGTACGGGTCGTTCCTGTTGTTGGTGGGGTAGCTACCCCGACATCTAGGCACCATACGAAGTGAGGACCGGCTGTCCTCCATGGGAGCCACTTCGGTGTTTCTTCGTCTGTCTTCGTCGTCGTCGTGTCTTTGTGGTGGTCGTTAGTGTACGCCACCTGTGGCAGGTAAGAAGCCACTTGTCTATTTAGCTTGGTTGTACTTCTGTCAGGGATGTAGGTGTGTAAAGATGTTCGACAAGAAAGCTGTACGTTAGGTTTTGACACAATCTATTTCGTTAATTACTCGTGTGCTACCACCGAGTGAATATGTACTTTTTCTTGTGTCGGCTAATATTTTTGCCAATTTTATTGTTATTGAGTTTTAAAATGATACGATTTTACCTTAGTTCACTGTTGGGTAAAATTGGGCGTTGGCTCTGTATGATAGGTGTAGAGAGTGCGAGTGCCGTATATTACTCCTATAATTCGTCTTGTCAATGGAATTATATTCCAGGTTTTCATTTTGAATGTGCTGTACATTTGTTTTTTTGTTAATTATATCGTGTGTACATCACCAGACACTATGCTGTGCGGGACGGAACCATCACTACTCTGTGTTCACCAACTCAACCTGATGCTGTGTCGTCCAACGCCACTACACTACTGCTGTGTCCACACACCACACCACCCGTTGCCTCACATCGGACCTATACATGGGTAGGTCCGTATTCGCAGAAGCAGCACCGGGTGTTTCCGGCACAACACGGCAGTAGTGTTGTCCGCAGCACGGCATTAGATATCATACTGGCACGCAGCACGGCGTTATGGATGTCTGATCACCCACATGCCTGTGATTGATCTGGCCACCACTGGGTGTAGTATCAGTACTGACAGCGCCAGCGCTTTAAGTACTGAGCAGCGCAACGCGCGTAGTGTCATCTGAGCAGCGCAATCATGCGGCGTGTAGTATCAGTAGCAGCAGCAACAGGGCGTATAGTCCATCGTAGCAGCGTAACAGCGTCCAGTGTGTATCTGCGCACATCGCGCGTATGCTAGTTCTGTGCACAGTCACGCGGCGTATGTATCGTGACTGCACAGCTGGTCATTGTATAGTGCACAGAACAGCGGCAGTGCAGTCTGGCAGCAGCATTGAACGCGCAGTGTGTTGTGCGGCAACAGCGCGTAAGTAGTTCGTACTGAGCAGCAGCCGGTGCAGTTTTTGTATGTTCAGTAGTCACTAGCATAAGCGCAGTAGCATAGAACTTCCTGAACCGTCAGTAGCAGTAAAGCATTCGACACCAGTCATGGTTTGGTAGCACGCACCCGCTAGAGTGTGGGTGTGTACACATAGCTTTGTTCATGTAGGTGAGGAGAGATGTAGATTTTGTAACGACTTCAGTTCGTGTTATCTTTTTCGCTTGTGAATAGCAGAGAGCTTTAATTGTGCATGATGTTTGTATTTTTCTTCGCAGTAAGTTCTGATACGGAAAGAATTCGTAATGTTAGGATAACACCACACACGCACACACACACAACACCACATCACAAAAGGGGACGAAGAAAATTATTCAGTAATTGTGGTGTTTGTTTGTAATCGCCCCGCTGAATAGGGTATAGCATAGATTTAAAAAATGTTTAATAGAAATGCATAAGGGGGGTTAAAATGATTACTTTTTTTAAAATTTATCATAACGTTCATAACAAATAATGGGACCGGTGTCAAATACTATATATATATATATATATTATATATATATATATATAGTATGTGTGTGTCGGTGTGTCAATATATATATATATATATATATATATATATGTATGTATATATAGTATGTGTGTGTCAGTGTGTGTCACGTGTGTGTGTGTGTGTGTGTGTAAATCCTATTAAACACCTGGCTGAAAGTGTCTTCAAGTATCACACATCCCATTTGAACTGTGTTCAAATGTGAAGGTTTTGTGTCTCAGTGATCGCCGCTATCGGCTGAACTCGGGATCATCTTGTTGCGACTTCGCACTGATGCTTTCTTTATTTCTTTTCACACAGGAAAATCGAAAGAATTTCATATCCACACAACCTCTGGATCATTGGTGTCTTTTTTAATTTTTTCCCCATTTATTTATCTATTTTTTCATATTTTTAGTCAGGCATCTGCTTGGCAGATGTGGTGTAGCGTATATGGATTTGTCCGAACGCAGTGACGCCTCCTTGAGCTACTGAAACTGAAACTCATATTTTTAGGCTGTGTATAAACAGGTGGAACCACTCCTGAGCGATGTCGTCTGCCTCAGAGCTGTTCGTCCCCTATGGTCCGTGAGGACTTGAAACTTCGACAATTCAATTGTCACTGAGCCATTGTTGGGGACAGATTCCCGTTTCTCCAGAAACACACACACACACACACACACACACACACACACACATCACTGAGATAATGATGTCAGGAATCGCACTTTCGCTGAATCAGTTTAGGAGGCTAAACTGCGACATTACCGTGATGTCGGTCTATGACCACTGATCTACAAATAGATTTTTATTAAATCAGTGGTCCATCACACACACACACACACACATTTTTTTTCATGTGATTCGCTGCGTCATTTTGGGAATCAGCAAGGGACATAAAAGTGTGGCAACTTCCGGTGATTTCGGCAACTTGTGATAGCTTCAGTTCACCGAGAGCTTCTGCTCATGAAATCGGATTAATTTACAACTATACGCATCATGTGAGTATCCACCCATTTCTTTTGATTTAGTGTTTCTTGGGGTAATATTTTTCACCATGTGTGAGTTTCGCAAACTGTTCGTATCGATGATTCTGGTAACAGTCCAATGCGTTTTTAGGAATGGCTGAAAAAAAAACACACAAAAAACGGAGTTTCCCGTTATGACTGCATTTGACAGAACTGTGTCCGTTGAATTTGAAAGTATAAATCAACGTATCCAGAAAATGAGAAATTCCTTCAGGTATAATTCTTACCCGAAATAAGAGTACAGTGTTCAAATCATCAGCAGCAGATATTGCTTCATCTGACCGGAAAATAGAAGTTGACGTTTAAAACCCCTCCGTAAGCTAGACCATTATGGTATACGAGGATCGACGTTAGACTGGATCAAGGCATACCTTTCTGACCGCACCCAAATCGTCGTAGTTGACGGCGAAAAATCTGAGCCAGCACCTGTCATCAGCGGAGTCCCACAGGGGACAGTTCTAGGCCCCATCCTATTTCTGATTTACATCAACGATCTGCCTCAGAACATCAAGGCCAATATTAGATTGTTCGCTGATGACTGTATAGTCTACTCCACCATCAAGACAATCCAAGACTGTAAAATGCTCCAACGAGACCTCAACACCTTGTCTGACTGGGAACAGCGTTGGGGAATGGAATTCCACCCAGAAAAATGTAATGTCCTTACCTGTACAACATCAAGGAACCCCATCAGCTACAACTACAAATTAAAAGGACACACCCTTGAGCATGTTGACAGCGCAAAATATCTCGGCGTCGACATAAGAAATGATCTAAACTGGAAAGAACATGTTACAAGAGTCACCAACAAAGCCAATAGCATGGTAGGCTTCCTAAAAAGGAATCTAAAAACATCCAATAAAACCACCAAAGCCAATGCCTACCAAACTCTTGTACGCCTGCACCTGGAGTATTGTTCATCAGTCTGGAGCCCGTACAAAGAAGGTCAAAAGAACAAGATTGAAATGGTGCAAAGAAGAGCAGCACGTTATGTACACAGTGACTACGGGCGGACCAGCAGCGTAACACACATGCTGCAAGAACTAGGATGGGAATCCCTCGAATCACGGCGGAACAGACAAAGGCTGATCCTGATGTATAAAATGGTCAACGGCATTGTAGACATCCCTCCAGACAAATTTCTCAAGAAAGGATCCGGCAGAACAAGACCAAATCATCGACACAAATTTGTCCATCTTAGCTCCTCCTCTGACCCTTATAAATACAGTTTTTTCCCATCAACCATCCCCGTCTGGAACTCCCTGCCTGCAACAGCAGCAGAGGCTCCCTCCTTGGCAGCTTTCAAGAGGGAGCTGAACAAGATCACAGTTTAGTCAACCACCCCCCCACCCTTTTTTTTTTTTTTTTTTTCCCGGAGGGACGCTGCGAGTGACGGTGGGAGAGAGTATGTATACATGCTCTTTCTCATTGTCACCCCCTCCGGAGGAAAAGATAGGTCTAATTAGGTTTTAGTTAGGTATTTACGCCTCTGCGCACACAGGTCATTAATAGTCAGTAATGACGGCTGACCTTCCAATTTGAAGATTTGAAGATTTGAACCACCACCACCAGATATTCACTTCCAGTACACGTGTATTTACCCCAAAACCGGACTAGGGGTTTAGTTTAAATCTTCATCATCACCAGAAATTCCATTACTTGTAGTATGTATGATACATGCATACCCAACCCTAAAATGGGACAAGGGGTTGTAGTTTTAATCAACATCACAAAAAATTCCTTTCACTTCCGGAACTATTTTTAATTTTTGCAAAATAATAACCAGTCACATAAAAAAAAAGAAAGAAAAAAAAACACACAAAAAAACCCAACCAACCAACCAACAAAATAACCCCAACAGAAAACCCACAAGATATGAATAATGCTCAAAAGTATGTAACTGCATATTTTCTTGAAAGATAATTAATATTTAATATGATTAAAGTTAGACTGACTGGTTGACATAGATCTATAAAGTAGAAAACATCCTTGCATGGCTTAGATCTAATAATGATAATGGATACTTATATAGCAAACTATCCAGAAATCTGCTCTTAGTGCTTTACAAGAACACTTATGTTTACATAACACATTACATCAATGTAACATGCACACTAACTAAACATACAACCACCACCACCCCACTCCGCCCCCCCAACACACATACACACCCCCCCACACAAACACACACCCCCCTTGCTCCCCTCTCCACCCTCCCACACACACACACACACACAATGCATACACATATAGATTTTAACATATACATGTACCTAACAACTATACCCTCAACACATGCGCGCACACAGGCATGCACAAACATACATTAACAGATGTGTGCATGCGTGTGCACGCACGCACACACACACACACACACACACACACACACACACACACACACGTGTTACATTAGCTTCTTTCTGAGTAGTAATATTTGTTACAATACCATTATAAAGTGCCAAGTAATTATCATTGGTTTGGAGAAAGAAATGACAAAATTTTGGATAAATATATATATATAATATACAAACGGAACACACACCACAGCAGCTTGTCCCTAGAATCTACGCCTCTATAATTGTATAAACTTTTATTTTGTCAGTATCAGTGATATTGCTTTGACAGCATTTTGTATGTAGTTCAACAGTTGGCATTGTCTCAGCACAGTTTGGTTAGTTCAATAGTTGGCATTGTCTCAGCACAGCTAGGTTAGTTCAATAGTTGGCATTGTCTCAGCACAGCTAGGTTAGTTCAATAGTTGGCATTGTCTCAGCACAGTTTGGTTAGTTCAATAGTTGGCATTGTCTCAGCACAGCTAGGTTAGTTCAATAGTTGGCATTGTCTCAGCACAGCTAGGTTAGTTCAATAGTTGGCATTGTCTCAGCACAGCTTGCTTAGTTCAATAGTTGGCATTGTCTCAGCACAGCTAGGTTAGTTCAATAGTTGGCATTGTCTCACCACAGCTTGGTTAGTTCAATAGTTGGCATTGTCTCAGCACAGCTTGGTTAGTTCAATTGTTGGCATTGTCTCAGCACAGCTAGGTTAGTTCAATAGTTGGCATTGTCTCAGCACAGTTTGGTTAGTTCAATAGTTGGCATTGTCTCAGCACAGCTTGGTTAGTTCAATAGTTGGCATTGTCTCACCACAACTATGTAGTTCAATAGTTGGCATTGTCTCAGCACAGTTTGGTTAGTTCAACAGTTGGCATTGTCTCAGCACAGCTAGGTTAGTTCAATTGTTGGCATTGTCTCAGCACAGCTAGGTTAGTTCAATAGTTGGCATTGTCTCAGCACAGCTTGCTTAGTTCAATAGTTGGCATTGTCTCAGCACAGTTTGGTTAGTTCAATAGTTGGCATTGTCTCAGCACAGCTAGGTTAGTTCAATAGTTGGCATTGTCTCAGCACAGCTTGGTTAGTTCAATAGTTGGCATTGTCTCAGCACAGCTTGGTTAGTTCAATAGTTGGCATTGTCTCAGTACAGCTTGGTTAGTTCAATAGTTGGCATTGTCTCAGCACAGCTAGGTTAGTTCAATAGTTGGCATTGTCTCACCACAGCTTGGTTAGTTCAATAGTTGGCATTGTCTCAGCACAGCTTGGTTAGTTCAATAGTTGGCATTGTCTCACCACAGCTTGGTTGGTTCAGTAAGCTAAAATGTCCCAATATGTCATTTTCAAAATGGTAATTTTCCAGCTGCACTGCATATTTTTTATCCTGGGTAACTTTAGTGCAAACTTGCTTTATTACATAAGCAATGAAGCCTGCACAAGAGGCAGGCAGAATGACGTCGTGACAGTGAATAACTGTGTCAGCTTATACTATAGGTAATACTGAACAGTGAACCACTTCATGGCTTCATCTTGAACAGAAAGTGACTAGGACAAGGAGTACCAGACTTTGTTATGACAAATTAAAAACGGCTAGATGGATGATCATAAGACAGTGAATGTCAGCTTGTACAGAATCATTTTGGCCTTCATCTTGAACAGGAAGCGACTCGGAGTACAAGATTTGGCTGATGGGTCAAGGAAAATCTTCAGTAAAAATGGTGGCCAAGACATGCTGGCTGCCCTTCGTCAGTTACGCCAGAAAAGAAATCTGTGTGACGTCATCATCAAGGTGAGACCACCTCTTGACCTGTAATTTATCATATAAACTGACGTATGTGTAACATCATTATCAAGGTGAGATCACCTCTTCACCTGTAATTTATCATATAAACTGACATCTGTGTGGCGTCATCATCAAGGTGAGACCACCTCTTGATCTGTAATTTATCATATAAACTGACGTATGTGTAACATCATTATCAAGGTGAGACCACCTCTTCACCTGTAATTCATCATATAAACTGACATCTGTGTGGCGTCATCATCAAGGTGAGACCCCCTCTTGATCTGTAATTTATCATATAAACTGACATCTGTGTGGCGTCATCATCAAGGTGAGACCCCCTCTTGATCTGTAATTTATCATATAAACTGACATCTGTGTGGCGTCATCATCAAGGTGAGACCACCTCTTCACCTGTAATTTATCATACATCTGTGTGGCGTCATCATCAAGGTGAGACCACCTCTTCACCTGTAATTTATCATACATCTGTGTGGCGTCATCATCAAGGTGAGACCACCTCTTGATCTGTAATTTATCATATAAACTGACATCTGTGTGGCGTCATCATCAAGGTGAGACCACCTCTTCACCTGTAATTCATCATATAAACTGATGCTATCATCAAGGTATGGACCACATGTTATATAAACTGATGTCTGTGTGATGTCATCATCAAGGTGTGGACCACCTGTTATATAAACTGTGTGATGTCATCATCAAGGTATGGACCACCTGTTATATAAACTGATGTCTGTGTGATGTCATCATCAAGGTATGGACCACCTGTTCTATAAACTGATGTCTGTGTGATGTCATCATCAAGGTATGTACCACCTGTTATATAAACTGATGTCTGTGTGATGTCATCATCAAGGTATGGACCACCTGTTATATAAACTGATGTCTGTGTGATGGCATCATCAAGGTATGGACCACCTGTTATATAAACTGACGTCAGTGTGATGTCATCATCAAGGTGTGGACCACCTGTTATATAAACTGTGTGATGTCATCATCAATGTGTGGACCACCTGTTATATAAACTGACGTCTGTGTGATGTCATCATCAAGGTGTGGACCACCTGTTATATAAACTGACGTCTGTGTGATGTCATCATCAAGGTGTGGACCACCTGTTATATAAACTGTGTGATGTCATCATCAAGGTATGGACCACCTGTTATATAAACTGATGTATGTGTGATGTCATCATCAAGGTGTGGACCACCTGTTATATAAACTGATGTCTGTGTGATGTCATCATCAAGGTATGGACCACCTGTTATATAAACTGATGTCTGTGTGATGGCATCATCAAGGTATGGACCACCTGTTATATAAACTGATGTCTGTGTGATGTCATCATCAAGGTATGGACCACCTGTTACTTCCAGGAACTGACATGATATGTGATGTCATTATCCACACACATCTGTGACTCAAGTCAAGTCATACTGTCACAAACCCAAAATGGATAAGGAGGAGGTGATGTTTACGGGTAAAGATTACCATGTGATTCACACAAAATAAACATTTGGAGGCATAAATAACAAAAGAAATGAAACTTTATTCAACAATACAGTAAACAGCTCCAGACAATAACCTGACTTATGTTACAAACATAACAGAGAGAAAATGTAAAGGAAAGAAAATAGAGGAAATGAAATATGAGGAAGATAGAAAAGTGAGGTAAAGGACAACTGGCTTGGAAAACATCAAAGATAGAGTGAGGGAAAACACAGAACTGGCTTGGAAAACATCAAAGATAGAGTGAGGAAAAGGACAACTGGCTTGGAAAACATCCAAGATAGAGTGAGGAAAAGGACAACTGGCTTGGAAAACATCAAAGATAGAAAAGTGAGGAAAAGGACAGAATTGGCTTGGAAAACATCAAAGGTAGAGTGAGGAAAAGGACAACTGGCTTGGAAAACATCCAAGATAGAAAAGTGAGGAAAAGGACATCTGGCTTGGAAAACATCAAAGGTAGAGTGAGGAAAAGGACAACTGGCTTGGAAAACATCAAAGATAGAAAAGTGAGGAAAAGGACAACTGGCTTGGAAAACATCAAAGATAGAAAAGTGAGGAAAAGGACAACTAGCTTGGAAAACATCAAAGATAGTGTTAGGAAAAGGACAACTGGCTTGGAAAACATCAAAGATAGAAAAGTGAGGAAAAGGACAACTGGCTTGGAAAACATCCAAGATAGAAAAATGAGGAAAAGGACAACTGGCTTGGAAAACATCAAAGATAGAGTGAGGAAAAGGACAACTGGCTTGGAAAACATCAAAGATAGAGTGAGGAAAAGGACAACTAGCCTGGAAAACATCCAAGATAGAGTGAGGAAAAGGACAACTAGCTTGGAAAACATCATAGATAGAAAAGTGAGGAAAAGGACATCTGGCTTGGAAAACATCAAAGATAGAGAAGTGAGGAAAAGGACAGCTGGCTTGGAAAACATCAAAGATAGAAAGTGAGGAAAAGGACAACTAGCTTGGAAAACATCAAAGATAGAGAAGTGAGGAAAAGGACAGCTGGCTTGGAAAACATCAAAGATAGAAAGTGAGGAAAAGGACAACTAGCTTGGAAAACATCAAAGATAGAAAGTGAGGAAAAGGACAACTAGCTTGGAAAACATCAAAGATAGAAAGTGAGGAAAAGGACAACTAGCTTGGAAAAAATCAAAGATAGAGAAGTGAGGAAAAGGACAACTAGCTTGGAAAACATCAAAGATAGAGAAGTGAGGAAAAGGACAGCTGGCTTGGAAAACATCAAAGATAGAGTGAGGAAAAGGACAACTAGCTTGGAAAACATCCAAGATAGAAAAGTGAGGAAAAGGACAACTGGCTTGGAAAACATCAAAGATAGAGTGAGGGAAAGGACAACTAGCTTGGAAAACATCCAAGATAGAAAAGTGAGGAAAAGGACAACTGGCTTGGAAAACATCCAAGATAGAAAAGTGAGGAAAAGGACATCTGGCTTGGAAAACATCAAAGATAGAGTGAGGAAAAGGACATCTGGCTTGGAAAACATGAAAGATAGAAAAGTGAGGAAAAGGACATCTGGCTTGGAAAACATCCAAGATAGAGTGAGGAAAAGGACAACTGGCTTGGAAAACATCCAAGATAGAAAGTGAGGAAAAGGACATCTGGCTTGGAAAACATCAAAGATAGAGAAGTGAGGAAAAGGACAACTGGCTTGGAAAACATCAAAGATAGAAAAGTGAGGAAAAGGACATCTGGCTTGAAAAACATCCAAGATAGAGTGAGGAAAAGGACAACTGGCTTGGAAAACATGAAAGATAGAAAAGTGAGGAAAAGGACGACTAGCTTGGAAAACATCAAAGATAGAGTGAGGAAAAGGACAACTGGCTTGGAAAACATCAAAGATAGAAAAGTGAGGAAAAGGACATCTGGCTTGGAAAACATCAAAGATAGAGTGAGGAAAAGGACAACTGGCTTGGAAAACATCAAAGATAGAAAAG
The DNA here is from genome assembly GCF_041734735.1 of Babylonia areolata. Taxonomy (NCBI): domain Eukaryota; kingdom Metazoa; phylum Mollusca; class Gastropoda; order Neogastropoda; family Buccinidae; genus Babylonia; species Babylonia areolata. The sequence goes on along the minus strand of NC_134900.1, from coordinate 184,097 downwards.
TGAGGAAAAGGACATCTGGCTTGGAAAACATCAAAGATAGAAAAGTGAGGAAAAGGACAACTGGCTTGGAAAACATCCAAGATAGAAAAATGAGGAAAAGGACAACTGGCTTGGAAAACATCAAAGATAGAGTGAGAAAAAGGACAACTGGCTTGGAAAACATCCAAGATAGAAAAGTGAGGAAAAGGACAACTGGCTTGGAAAACATCAAAGATAGAAAAGTGAGGAAAAGGACAACTAGCTTGGAAAACATCAAAGATAGAAAGTGAGGAAAAGGACATCTGGCTTGGAAAACATCAAATATAGAGAAGTGAGGAAAAGGAAAACTGGCTTGGAAAACATCCAAGATAGAGTGAGGAAAAAGACAGAACTGGCTTGGAAAACATCCAAGATAGAGTGAGGAAAAGGACAACTGGCTTGGAAAACATCAAAGATAGAGTGAGAAAAAAGACAGAACTGGCTTGGAAAACATCCAAGATAGAGTGAGGAAAAGGACAACTGGCTTGGAAAACATCAAAGATAGAGTGAGGAAAATGACAACTGGCTTGGAAAACATCCAAGATAGAGTGAGGAAAAGGACAACTGGCTTGGAAAACATCAAAGATAGAGTGAGGAAAAGGACAACTGGCTTGGAAAACATCAAAGATAGAGTGAGGAAAAGGACAGAACTGGCTTGGAAAACATCAAAGATAGAAAAGTGAGGAAAAGGACAACTGGCTTGGAAAACATCAAAGATAGAAAAGTGAGGAAAAGGACAACTGGCTTGGAAAACATTGAAGATAGAGTGAGGAAAAGGACAGAACTGGCTTGGAAAACATCAAAGATAGAGTGAGGAAAAAGACAGAACTGGCTTGGAAAACATCAAAGATAGAGTGAGGAAAAGGACAACTGGCTTGGAAAACATCAAAGATAGAGTGAGGAAAAGGACGACTGGCTTGGAAAACATTGAAGATAGAGTGAGGAAAAGGACAAAACTGGCTTGGAAAACACCAAAGATAGAGTGAGGAAAAGGACAACTGGCTTGGAAAACATCAAAGATAGAAAAGTGAGGAAAAGGACAACTGGCTTGGAAAACATCCAAGATAGAAAAGTGAGGAAAAGGACATCTGGCTTGGAAAACATCAAAGATAGAGTGAGGAAAAGGACAACTGGCTTGGAAAACATGAAAGATAGAAAAGTGAGGAAAAGGACAACTAGCTTGGAAAACATCAAAGATAGTGTTAGGAAAAGGACATCTGGCTTGGAAAACATCAAAGATTGGGTGAGGAAAAGGACAACAGGCTTGGAAAACATCAAAGATAGAAAAGTGAGGAAAAGGACATCTGGTTTGGAAAACATCAAAGATAGGGTGAGGAAAAGGACAAGTGGCTTGGAAAACATGAAAGATAGAGTGAGGAAAAGGACAACTGGCTTGGAAAACATCAAAGATAGAAAGTGAGGAAAAGGACATCTGGCTTGGAAAACATCAAAGATAGAGAAGTGAGGAAAAGGACATCTGGCTTGGAAAACATGAAAGATAGAAAAGTGAGGAAAAGGACATCTGGCTTGGAAAACATCAAAGATAGAAAAGTGAGGAAAAGGACAACTGGCTTGGAAAACATCAAAGATAGGGTGAGGAAAAGGACAACTGGCTTGGAAAACATCATAGATAGAGTGAGGAAAAGGACAACTGGCTTGGAAAACATCCAAGATAGAAAAGTGAGGAAAAGGACAACTGGCTTGGAAAACATCAAAGATAGGGTGAGGAAAAGGACAACTGGCTTGGAAAACATCATAGATAGAGTGAGGAAAAGGACAACTGGCTTGGAAAACATGAAAGATAGAAAAGTGAGGAAAAGGACATCTGGCTTGGAAAACATCCAAGATAGAAAAGTGAGGAAAAGGACATCTGGCTTGGAAAACATCAAAGGTAGAGTGAGGAAAAGGACATCTGGCTTGGAAAACATCAAAGATAGGGTGAGGAAAAGGACAACTGGCTTGGAAAACATCCCATGGCATCCAGAGTGGGGCCCGCACTCCCATGAATGTTCGTGCACATTCTCATCTCCCTAAAACTCACTGTCACCCAACTACATGTGTATCACAAATGCCACACCTACCAGAAGCATCATGTACAGCATGCCCAAGGCAAATCATTATATCCATTCACTCTTGTGACACATACAAACTGACATGATTTGTGATGTCATTATCCACACACACCTGTGACTCCTACAAACTGATATGATGTGTTTGATATTATCCACACACACCTGTGACTCCTACAAACTGACATGATTTGTTATGTCATTATCCACACACACCTGTGACTCCTACAAACTGATGTGATGTGTGATGTCATTATCCACACACACCTGTGACTCCTACAAACTGATGTGATGTGTGATGTCATTATCCTCACACACCAGTGACTCCTACAAACTGACATGATTTGTTATGTCATTATCCACACACACCTGTGACTCCTACAAACTGATGTGATGTGTGATGTCATTATCCACACACACCTGTGACTCCTACAAACTGATATGATGTGTGATGTCATTATCCACACACACCTGTGACTCCTACAAACTGATATGATGTGTGATGTCATTATCCTCACACACCAGTGACTCCTACAAACTGATATGATGTGTGATGTCATTATCCTCACACACCAGTGACTCCTACAAACTGATGTGATGTGTGATGTCATTATCCACACACACCAGTGACTCCTACAAACTGATATGATGTGTGATGTCATTATCCTCACACACCAGTGACTCCTACAAACTGATATGATGTGTGATGTCATTATCCTCACACACCAGTGACTCCTACAAACTGATATGATGTGTGATGTCATTATCCACACACACCTGTGACTCCTACAAACTGATATGATGTGTGATGTCATTTTCCTCACACACCAGTGACTCCTACAAACTGATGTGATGTGTGATGTCATTATCCACACACACCTGTGACTCCTACAAACTGATATGATGTGTGATGTCATTATCCTCACACACCAGTGACTCCTACAAACTGATGTGATGTGTGATGTCATTATCCACACACACCTGTGACTCCTACAAACTGATATGATGTGTGATGTCATTATCCTCACACACCAGTGACTCCTACAAACTGATATGATGTGTGATGTCATTTTCCTCACACACCAGTGACTCCTACAAACTGATATGATGTGTGATGTCATTATCCTCACACACCAGTGACTCCTACAAACTGATATGATGTGTGATGTCATTTTCCTAACACACCAGTGACTCCTACAAACTGATATGATGTGTGATGTCATTATCCACACACACCTGTGACTCCTACAAACTGATATGATGTGTGATGTCATTATCCTCACACACCAGTGACTCCTACAAACTGATATGATGTGTGATGTCATTTTCCTCACACACCAGTGACTCCTACAAACTGATATGATGTGTGATGTCATTATCCTCACACACCAGTGACTCCTACAAACTGATATGATGTGTGATGTCATTTTCCTAACACACCAGTGACTCCTACAAACTGATATGATGTGTGATGTCATTATCCACACACACCTGTGACTCCTACAAACTGATATGATGTGTGATGTCATTATCCTCACACACCAGTGACTCCTACAAACTGATATGATGTGTGATGTCATTATCCTCACACACCAGTGACTCCTACAAACTGATATGATGTGTGATGTCATTTTCCTAACACACCAGTGACTCCTACAAACTGATATGATGTGTGATGTCATTATCCACACACACCAGTGACTCCTACAAACTGATGTGATGTGTGATTTACATGATGGTGATGAGATGGTGTACACATTGATTATGTTGTACATGATGTTGACATACATTATGATGATGAACATTATGATGTATATTATGCTGCTGCTGATGTATATGAAGTTGACATACATTATGATGATAAACATTATTATGTACATTATGTTGCTGCTGATGTATATGATGTTGACATACATTATGATGATGAACATTATGATGTACATTATGCTGATGCTGATGTATATGATGTTGACATACATTATGATGATGAACATTATGATGTACATTATGCTGCTGCTGCTGCTGCTGCTGCTGTTGCTGCTGCTGATGTATATGATGTTGACATGCATTATAATGATGTACCTGATGATGATGATGATGATGTATATGATGTTGACATGCATTATAATGATGTACCTGATGATGATGATGATGATGATGATGTTGACATGCATTATGATGATGTACCTGATGATGATGATGATGATGATGATGTTGACATGCATTATGATGATGTACCTGATGATGATGATGATGACGATGATGTTGACATGCATTATGATGATGATGATGATGACGATGATGTGATGACGATGATGTGATGGTGATGATGACGATGATGATGATAATGATGATGACGATGATGTGATGATGATGATGATGACATGCATTATAATGATGTACCTGATGATGATGATGACGATGATGTTGACATGGATTATGATGATGATGATGACGATGATGTGATGATGATGATGTGATGAGGATGACGATGATGATGATAATGATGACGATGATGTGATGGTGATGATGATGATGATGACGATGATGTTGACATGCATTATGATGATGTACCTGATGATGATGATGACGATGATGTGATGGTGATTGCTGACAGGTGGAGGGCCAGGAATTATGGGCCCACAAGAACATGTTGGCCATCAACAGTCCCTACTTCCTGGCCATGTTCACCGACAGCTTCCTGGAGTCGCAGAGCACTGTTGTGGACATGATGACCAGTGACAGTCTGGACCTGCCCTCTGCACACACCCTCATCGACTTCATGTACAGCGGCACTCTTGTCTGTCAGTACCCACTGCCTTCATCATCATCATCATCATCATCATCACCATCGTCACCACCATCACCGACTTCATGTACAGCGGCACTCTTGTCTGTCAGTACCCACTGCCTTCATCATCATCATCATCATCATCATCACCATCGTCACCATCATCATCATCATCATCATCACCACCATCATCATCATCACCATCGTCACCACCATCACCGACTTCATGTACAGCGGCACTCTTGTCTGTCAGTACCCACTGCCTTCATCATCATCATCATCATCATCATCATCACCATCATCATTATCATCACCATCATCATCATCACTACTACCATCATCACCACCACCACCACCACCACCATCATCATCATCATCATCATCACATCATCACCACCATCATCATCATCATCACCACCACCACCACCACCACCACCACCACCATCATAATCATCATCATCACCATCATCATCATCATCATCACACACCCTCATCGACTTCATGTACAGCGGCACTCTTGTCTGTCAGTACCCACTGCCTTCATCATCATCATCATCATCATCATCATCACCATCATCATCATCACCATCATCATCACACACCCTCATCGACTTCATGTACAGCGGCACTCTTGTCTGTCAGTACCCACTGCCTTCATCATCATCATCATCATCATCATCATCACCATCATCATCATCACCATCATCATCACACACCCTCATCGACTTCATGTACAGCGGCACTCTTGTCTGTCAGTACCCACTGCCTTCATCATCATCATCATCATCATCATCACCATCGTCACCATCATCATTATCATCACCATCATCATCATCACTACTACCATCATCACCACCACCACCACCACCACCATCATCATCATCATCACATCATCACCACCACCATCATCATCATCATCACCACCACCACCACCACCACCACCACCACCACCACCACCACCATCATAATCATCATCATCACCATCATCATCATCATCATCATCACACACCCTCATCGACTTCATGTACAGCGGCACTCTTGTCTGTCAGTACCCACTGCCTTCATCATCATCATCATCATCATCATCATCACCATCATCATCATCACCATCATCATCACACACCCTCATCGACTTCATGTACAGCGGCACTCTTGTCTGTCAGTACCCACTGCCTTCATCATCATCATCATCATCATCATCATCACCATCATCATCATCACCATCATCATCACACACCCTCATCGACTTCATGTACAGCGGCACTCTTGTCTGTCAGTACCCACTGCCTTCATCATCATCATCATCATCATCATCATCATCATCATCATCATCATCATCATCATCACCATCATCATCATCTTCATCATCACCATCGTCACCACCATCACCGACTTCATGTACAGCGGCACTCTTGTCTGTCAGTACCCACTGCCTTCATCATCATCATCATCATCATCATCATCATCATCACCATCATCATCATCATCATCATCACCACCACCACCACCATCATAATCATCATCATCATCATCATCATCACCATCAACATCATCATCATCATCATCATCACACACCCCCATCGACTTCATGTACAGCAGCACTCTCGTCTGTCAGTACCCACTGCACCACCACACCACCATCATCATCACCACAAGTATCACCACCATCATAATCATCACCATCATCACCACCACCATCACTACCATCATCATCATTATCACCATCACCACCACTCATCATTATCATTATCACCACCACCATCATCATCATTATCATCATCACTACCATCACCACCACACCGCCACCATCATCACCACCATCATCATCATTACCATCACCACCACACCACTACCATCATCACCATCACCACCACCATTGTCGTCCTCATCACTACCACCACCAGCACACTGCCACCATCACCACTATCACCACCACCATCACTCTCGTCACCACCACCACCATCATCACCTCCACTACCACCACCATTGTTCCTATTACCTCCATCACCACAACCACCACCATTGTTCCCATCGCCATCATCACCACCACATTATTATCAGTATCACCGCCACCACCACCACTACCTTCCCCACCACCACCACCACCATCCCCACCACCACCACCATCCCCACCACCAAAACCATCCCCACCACCACCACCATCCCCACCTAACCCTAACCCTAACCACCACTACCATCCCCACCACCACCACCACCATCCCCACCTAACCCTAACCACCACCACCATCCCCACCACCACCACCATCCCCACCATCACTACCATCCCCACCACCACTACCACCACCATCATCATCCCCACCACCACCACTACCATCCCCACCATCACTACTATCCCCACCACCATCATCATCCCCACCACCACCATCCCCACCACCACTACCATCCCCACCACCACCATCATCATCCCCACCACCACTACCATCCCCACCACCACCACCACCATCCCCACCACCACTACCATCCCCACCACCACCACCACCATCCCCACCACCACTACCATCCCCACCACCACCACCACCATCCCCACCACCACTACCATCCCCACCACCACCACCACCATCCCCACCACCATCATCATCCCCACCACCACTACCACCACCATCCCCACCACCACCATCCCCACCACCACCATCCCCACCACCATCACCACCAAAAACCCCTTTCACACACCTCTGAGGCAAAACAAAAACACTGAGAATGTGCACGTGCATGTGCACACACACACACACACACACACACACACACACACACACACACACATCTATCCCCTCTTCCCCATAACCCTCCCCCTACCCTCACTTCTTTCTTTACACACTCATGCGTGCATACATACAGGGAAGAAAGACAACTGTCATCAGAACAACAAACAAGTCACAGGCAATGGAATAATATTTGTGCAATTTTTTTTTTATCACAGCAACAGCAGAGGGGGCAAATGATTTTTTTTAATACACATTCTTCTTTGCAAGAGGGATTTTACATCGTCTAGGAAGTTTCTGAAAGACAGAGTAAGTGGATGAGTGGAATCATTAAAAAATTGGAGTGCTTTTCTGCTAAGAGTGGATTGGTATATGGTGTTCAGTTGTTGCTGGGGCTTGGTTAGGATTTTGCTGGCCAGGTTTACAACTCGTCCTAAGTTTGTCTTTGATTTGACAGTCAGATACCAAACCAGGCCACAGTACTGAAAGCCATGACATGGTGTATGTTTCACTGTATGTGTGTTTCACTGTGCCAGTGTATGTGTATTTCACTGTATGTGTGTTTTACTGTGTCAGTATATGTGTATTTCACATATATATGTTTGTTTCACTGTGTCAGTGTGTATATATAACTGTATGTGTGTTCCGACTGTGTCAGTGTATGTGTGTGTTTAACTGTGTCAGCATGTATATGTTTCACTATTCGTGTTTCACTGTGGTTGTTTCACTGTATGTGTGTTTCACTGTGTCAGTGTGTGTGTGTCACTGTGTCAGTGTGTGTGTGTGTGTGTGTGTGTGTTTCATTGTGTCAGTGTGTGTATCTTTCACTGTCTCAGTGTGTGAAAATTTCACTGTGTGTGTGTTTCACTGTATGTGTTTCACTGAGTGTGTGTGTGTGTTGTTGTTTTTCACTGTGTGTGCGTGTTTTACTCTGTCAGTGTGTGTCTGTGTGTGTTCTTTTCACTGTGTCAGTGTGTGTATTTTTCACTGTATTTGTTTCACTGTGTCAGTATGTGTGTGTGTGTGTTTGTTTCACTGTGTGTGTGTTTCACTGTGCCAGTGTGTGTATATTTCACTGTGTGTGTTTCACTGTGCCAGTGTGTGTATATTTCACTGTGTGTGTTTCGCTGTATGTGTGTTTCACTGTGTTAGTGTGTGTGTGTGTGTGTTTAACTGTGTTAGTGTGTGTGTGTTTCACTGTGTGTACTTCACGGTGTGTGTTTCACTGTGTCTGTGTGTATGTTTCACTGTATGTGTTTCACTGTGTCAGTATGTGTGTGTTTCACTGTGTCTGTGTATGTATGTTTCGCTGTATGTATTTCTTTGTGTCTGTGTATGTATGTTTCACTGTATGTGTTTCTTTGTGTCTGTGTATGTATGTTTCACTGTATGTGTTTCTTTGTGTCTGTGTATGTATGTTTCACTGTATGTGTTTCACTGTGTCAGTATGTGTGTGTTTCACTGTGTCTGTGTATGTATGTTTCACTGTATGTGTTTCTTTGTGTCTGTGTATGTATGTTTCACTGTATGTGTTTCTTTGTGTCTGTGTATGTATGTTTCACTGTATGTGTTTCTTTGTGTCTGTGTATGTATGTTTCACTGTATGTGTTTCTTTGTGTCTGTGTATGTATGTTTCACTGTGTCAGTGTATGTATGTTTCACTGTATGTGTTTCACTGTGTATGTATGTTTCACTGTGTGTGTTTCACTGTGTCTGTGTATGTATGTTTCACTGTATGCGTTTCACTGTGTCAGTGTGTGTATGTTTCACTGTGTCAGTGTATGTATGTTTCACGGTATGTGTTTCACTGTGTCTGTGTATGTATGTTTCACTGTATGTGTTTCACTGTGTCTGTGTATGTATGTTTCACTGTATGTGTTTCACTGTGTCAGTGTATGTATGTTTCACTATATGTGTTTCACTGTGTCAGTGTGTGTGTGTGTGTGTGTTTCACTGTGTCAGTGTGTGTGTGTTTCTCTGTGTCTGTGTGTATGTTTCACTGTATGTGTTTCACTGTGTCAGTGTGTGTGTGTTTCACTGTGTCAGTGTGTGTGTGTGTGTGTGTGTGTGTTTCACTGTGTGTATTCACTGTGTCAGTGTGTGTATGTTTCGCAGTGTGTACTTCACTGTGTGTGTTTCACAGTGTCAGTGTATGTCATGGTGTGTGTTTTACAATGTGTGTTTCATTTGTCAGTGTGTGTGTGTGTGTTTCACTGTGTGTATTTCACTGTGTGTGTGTTCCACTGTGTCAGTGTGTGTGTATTCCACTGTATGTGTGTTCCACTGTGTTAGTGTGTGTGTGTTTCACTTTGTATGTGTTCCACTGTGTCAGTGTGTGTGTGTTTCACAGTATGTGTGTTCGACTCTGTATCTGTGTGTGTTTCACTGTATGTGTGTTTGACTCTGTATGTGTGTGTGTTTCACTGTGTCTGTACGTGTTCCACTGTGTCAGTGTGTGTGTGTTTCACAGTATGTGTGTTCCACTGTGTCTGTATTTGTGTGTGCTTCACTGTGTCTGTACATGTTCCACTGTGTCTGTACATGTTCCACTGTGTCAGTGTGTATGTGTTCCACTGTGTCCATATGTGTGTGTGTGTGTGTGTGTGTGTGTGTTCCACTGTGTCAGTGTGTGTGTGTGTGTGTTTCACTGTGTCTGTGTGTATGTGCGTTGCACTGTGTTAGTGTGTGTGTGTTTCATTGTGTATGTTTCACTGTATATGTGTTCCACTGTGTCCGTATGTGTGTGTGTTCCACTGTGTCAGTGTGTGTGTGTGTGTGTTTCACTGTGTCTGTGTGTATATGTGTTCCATTGTGTCTCTGTGTGTGTGTGTATGTGTGTGTGTTCCACTGTGTGTGTGTGTGTGTGTGTGTGTGTGTGTTCCATTGTGTCAGTGTGTGTGTGTGTGTGTGTGTGTGTTTCACTGTGTATGTTTCACTTTATGTGTGTTCCACTGTGTCAGTGTGTGTTTCACTGTATGTGTGTGTACTGTGTGTGTCACTGTGTGTTTTACTGTACATGCTTGTTTCACTTATGATTTACTGTTTGTGTTTAGCTGTGTGTGTGACTTTCTCTCTATGTTTCACTATGTGTGTCTTTACCTGTGTGTTTCACTGTTTATGTGTGTCATTGTGTTTCATTTTTTTGTCACTGTGTGTGTGTGGCTGTGTTTCACTGTGTGTTTCACTGTGTGTGTCTGTGTGTTTCACTATCTGTCACTGTGTGTTTCACTTTGTATTTGTGTTCCACTGTGTGTTTCACTGTGTGTGTTTGTGTGTTTCACTGTTTGTTTCACTGTGTGGGTGTGTTTCACTGTGTGTGGTTGTGGCTTTCGCTGTGTGTCACTGTGTGTGGCTGTGTGTTTCACTGTGTGTGGATCTGTGTTTCACTATGTGTGGCTGTGTGTTCAATTGTGTTTGGCTGTGTGTTTCACTGTGTGGCTGTGTTTCACTGTGTGTGGATCCGTGTTTCAATGTGTGGCTGTGTGTTTCACTGTGTGGCTGTGTGTTTCACTGTGTGGCTGTGTGTTTCATTGTGTGTTTCACGCTGTGGCTGTGTGTTTCACTGTGTGGCTTTGTGTTTCACTGTGTGACTGTGTGTTTCATTGTGTCGCTGTGTGTTTCATTGTGTGTTTCACTGTGTGTTTCACTGTGTGACTGTGTGTGGCTGTGTGTTTCACTGTGTGGCTGTGTGTTTCACTGTGTGACTGTGTGTGTCACTGTGTGGCTGTGTGTTTCACTGTGTGACTGTGTGTTTCACTGTGTGACTGTGTGTTTCATTGTGTCGCTGTGTCTGTCACTGTGTGGCTGTGTGTTTCATTGTGTGGCTGTGTGTTTCACTATGTGGCTGTGTGTTTCACTGTGTGGCTGTGTGTTTCATTGTGTGGCTGTGTGTTTCACTATGTGTAGCTGTGTGCGTCACTGTGTGGCTGTGTGTTTCACTGTTTGGCTGTGTTTCATTGTGTGCCTGTGTGTGTCACTCTGTGTGGCCATGTGTTTCACTGTGTGGCTGTGTGTGTCACTGTGTGGCTGTGTGTTTCACTGTTGGTCACTGTGTGGTTGTGTGTTTCACTGTGTGGCTGTGGCTGTGTGTTTCACTGTGTGGCTGTGTGTGTCACACTGTGTGGCTGTGTGTTTCATTGTGTGTTGCTGTGTGTGTCACTGTGTGTTTCACTGTGTGTGTGGCTGTGTGTGTCACTGTGTGGCTGTGTGTGTCACTGTGTGTGGCTGTGTGTGTCACTGTGTGGCTGTGTTTTTCACTGTGTGTGTCACTGTGTGGCTGTGTGTGTCACTGTGTGTGGCTGTGTGTGTCTGTGTGTTTCACTGTGTGTGTCACTGTGTGGCTGTGTGTGTCACTGTGTGGCTGTGTGTGTCACTGTGTGTTTCACTATGTGGCTGTGTGTTTCACTGTGTGTGTGTGGCTGTGTGTTTCACTGTGTGTGGCTGTGTGTTTCACTGTGTGGCTGTGTGTGTCACTGTGTGTCGCTGCATGTGGCTGTGTGTGTCACTGTGTGGCTGTGTGTTTCACTGTGTGGCTGTGTGTGTTACTGTGTGTCACTGCGTGTGGCTGTGTGTGTCACTGTGTGGCTGTGTGTTTCACTGTGTGGCTGTGTGTGTCACTTTGTGTGTCACTGTGTGGCTGTGTGTTTCACTGTGTGTGTCACTGTGTGTCACTTTGTGTGTCTGTGTGTGTCACTGTGTGGCTGTGTGTTTCACTGTGTCACTCTGTGTGGTTGTGTGTTTCACTGTGTGGCTGTGTTTCACTGTGTGTGTCACTGTGTGGCTGTGTGTTTCACTGTGTGGCTGTGTGTGTCACTTTGTGTCTCTGTGTGTGTCACTGTGTGGCTGTGTGTTTCACTGTGTGTTGCTGTGTTTCATTGTGTGGCTGTGTGTTTCACTGTGTGTGTCACTGTGTGGCTGTTTGTGTCACTGTGTGGCTGTGTGTTTCATTGTGTGGCTGTGTGTTTCACTGTGTGTGTCAATGTATGTGTCACTGTGTGGCTGTGTGTTTCACTGTGTGGCTGTGTGTTTCACTGTGTGTGTCACTGTGTGTGTCACTGTGTGGCTGTGTGTTTCACTGTGTGTTGCTGTGTTTCACTGTGTGTTTCACTGTGTGGCTGTTTGTCACTGTGTGGCTGTGTGTGTCACTGTGTATTTCAGGGCATGGCTGTGTGAACAGTGATGGTGTGGAGGGACTGCTCAAGGCAGCAGACCTGTGGCGGTGTTTCACCGTTTTTCACTGTGTGTGGCTGTGGTTCACTGTGTGTGGCTTTGTGTTTCACTGTGTGTAGCTTTGTGTTTCACTGTGTGTGAACAGTGATGGTTTGGAGGGACTGCTCAAGGCAGCAGACCTGTGGCTGTGTTTCACTGAGTTTCACTGTGATTGTGTGTTTCGCTGTGTGTTTCATTGTGATTTTATCTTTCATTGTGTGTTTCACTGTGTGTGGCTGTGTGTTTCACTGTGTGTGAGCAGTGAACAGTGACAGTGTGGAGGGACTCCTCAAGGCAGCAGACCTGTGGCAGATGACAGAGGTGAAGACCATGTGTGAGGACTACATGGAGCGACTCGTTGATGCCAGCAACTGTCTGGGTAACTCTCTCTCTCTGTCACGCACATACTCTCTCTCTCTCTATCACACACACACACACATTCACACACACACGCGCACACAGTCACACACTCACTCACACACTCGCTCACACACACACACACAGTCACACACTCACTCACATACTCACTCACTCACACACACACACACACTCACTCACTCACTCACTCACTCACAAACACACACACAGTCACACACACACACACACAGGCTCATGCACACACTCACACTCAAACACACAAACGCACACAGTCACACATACACAGACATACAGTCACACATGCATACTGTACACTCGTGTGCATGCCCATATACATACACATGCATGCACACAAATGAGCACACACTCACGCATACACACACACACGTGCGCACACACGCACATACACACAGATGTGCACATACATGGAGTGATGGCCTAGAGGTAATGCGTTGGCGTAGGAAGCAAGAGAATCTGAGCATGCTGGTTCAAATCACGGCTCATCCGCCGATATTTTCTCCTCCTCCACTAGACCTTGAGAGGTGGTCTGGACACTAGTCATTCGGATGAGACGAAAAACTGAGGTCCCGTGTGCAGCGTGCACTTAGCACACGTAAAAGAACCCACGGTAACATTACAGAAGTGTTGTTCCTGGCAAAATTCTGTAGAAAAAAACCACTTCAATAGGAATAACAAATAAAACTGCAAGCAGGGAAAAAAAAGGGTGTCACTGTAGTGTAGCAACGCGCTCTCCCAGGGGAGAGCAGCCCGAATTTCACACAGAGAAATCTGTTGTGATAAAAAGAAATACAAATATATACATGCATATGAGTACACACACGCATGCACACACACATGTGCACATGCACACACACAGAGATGAGCATACACACACAGATGAAATGGGTGGACAGACAGAGGCAGTAAGTCTGGCATTACCTGTGAAGGTGTGTGGAGGTTTGCGGAGGACTACAGCTGTCAACGCCTGTTGACAGACAGAGGCAGTAAGTATGGCATTACCTGTGCAGGTGTGTGGAGGTTTGCGGAGGACTACAGCTGTCAACGCCTGTTGACAGACAGAGGCAGTAAGTCTGGCATTACCTGTGCAGGTGTGTGGAGGTTTGCGGAGGACTACAGCTGTCAACGCCTGTTGACAGACAGAGGCAGTAAGTCTGGCATTACCTGTGCAGGTGTGTGGAGGTTTGCGGAGGACTACAGCTGTCAACGCCTGGCGCAGAGAAGTGAACAGCTGCTGAAACAGCGCTTTCCTCTTGTGGCTCAGGGCCCAGAGTTCCTCCGGCTGAACCTGCCTGCCTTGCTGCGTGTTCTATCCTTTCCTGAACTCTCCCTGGGTGAGTCTTCCCAATCTGCCAATCTCCCTGTGTGTCTCCCCCCTCTCCCTGTCTCACTGTGTGTCTCCCCCTCTCCCTGTGTCTCCCCCCTCTCCTGTCTCACTGTGTGTCTCCCCCTCTCCTTCTCACTGTGTGTCTCCCCCCTCCCTGTCTCCCTGTGTGTCTCCCCCTCTCTCCGTGTGTCTCCCCTCTCTCCCTGTGTGTCTCCCCTCTCTCCCTGTGTGTCTCCCCTCTCTCCCTGTGTGTCTCCCCCTCTCCCTGTGTGTCTCCCCTCTCCCTGTGTGTCTTCCCCCTCTCCCTCAGTCTCCCCTCTCTCCCTGTGTCTCCCCCCTCTCCCTGTGTGTCTCCCCTTTCTCCCTGTGTGTCTCCCCCCTCTCCCTGTGTGTCTCCCCTCTCTCCCTGTGTGTCTCCCCTCTCCCTGTGTGTCTTCCCCCTCTCCCTCAGTCTCCCCTCTCTCCCTGTGTCTCCCCCCTCTTCCTGTGTGTCTCCCCCCCTCTCCCTGTTTCCCCCCCTCCCTGTGTGTCTTCCCCCTCTCCCTGTGTGTCTCCCCCCTCTCCCTGTGTGTCTTCCCTCTCTCCCTGTGTGTCTCCCCCCCTCTCCCTGTGTGTCTTCCCCCTCTCCCTGTGTGTCTTCCCCCTCTCCCTCAGTCTCCCCTCTCTCCCTGTGTCTCCCCCCTCTTCCTGTGTGTCTCCCCCCCTCTCCCTGTTTCCCCCCCTCCCTGTGCGTCTTCCCCCTCTCCCTGTGTGTCTCCCCCCTCTCCCTGTGTGTCTTCCCTCTCTCCCTGTGTGTCTCCCCCCCTCTCCCTGTGTGTCTTCCCCCTCTCCCTGTGTGTCTCCCCCCCTCTCCCTGTGTGTCTCCCCCCCTCTCCCTGTGTGTCTCCCCCCCTCTCCCTCAGTCTCCCCTCTCTCCCTGTGTCTCCCCCCCTCTCCCTGTGTGTCTTCCCCCTCTCCCTCAGTCTCCCCTCTCTCCCTGTGTCTCCCCCCTCTTCCTGTGTGTCTCCCCCCTCTCCCTGTTTCCCCCCCTCCCTGTGTGTCTTCCCCCCCTCCCTGTGTGTCTTCCCCCTCTCCCTCAGTCTCCCCTCTCTCCCTGTGTCTCCCCCCTCTTCCTGTGTGTCTCCCCCCCCCTCCCTGTGTGTCTTCCCCCTCTCCCTGTGTGTCTCCCCCCCCTCTCCCTGTGTTTTTCCCTCTCCCTGTGTCTCTCCCTCTCCCTGTGTCTCTCCCTCTCCCTGTGTGTCTCCCCCCTCTCCCTGTTTCCCCCCTCCCTGTGTGTCTTCCCCCTCTCCCTGTGTGTCTCCCCCCCTCTCCCTGTGTCTCCCCCCCTCCCTGTGTGTCTCCCCCCCTCTCCCTGTGTCTCTCCCCCTCCCTGTGTGTCTTCCCCCCCTCCCTGTGTCTCTCCCCCCTCTCCCTGTTTCCCCCCCTCCCTGTGTCTCTCCCCCCTCTCCCTGTTTCCCCCCCTCCCTGTGTGTCTTCCCCCCCTCCCTGTGTGTCTTCCCCCCCTCCCTGTGTGTCTCCCCCCCATCCCTGTTTCCCCCCCTCCCTGTGTGTCTTCCCCCCCTCCCTGTGTGTCTTCCCTCCCTCCCTGTGTGTCTCCCCCCCTCCCTGTGTGTGTTCCCCCCCTCCCTGTTTCCCCCCCTCCCTGTGTGTGTTCCCCCCCTCCCTGTTTCCCCCACTCCCTGTGTGTCTCTCCCCCCCTCCCTGTTTCCCCCCCTCCCTGTGTGTCTTCCCCCTCTCCCTGTTTCCCCCACTCCCTGTGTGTCTCCCCCATCTCCCTGTGTGTCTCCCCCCCTCCCTGTGTGTCTTCCCCCCTCCCTGTGTGTCTTCCCCCCCTCCCTGTGTGTCTCCCTTCAACTCCCTGTGTGTCTTCCCCCAACTCCCTGTGTGTCTTCCCCCATCCCTGTTTCCCCCCCTCCCTGTGTGTCTTCCCCCCCTCCCTGTTCCCCCCCTCCCTGTGTGTCTTCCCCCCCTCCCTGTGTGTCTCCCTTCAACTCCCTGTGTGTCTTCCCCCAACTCCCTGTGTGTCTTCCCCCATCCCTGTTTCCCCCCCTCCCTGTGTGTCTTCCCCCCCTCCCTGTTCCCCCCCCTCCCTGTGTGTCTTCCCCCCCTCCCTGTTCCCCCCCTCCCTGTGTGTCTTCCCCCCCTCCCTGTTCCCCCCCTCCCTGTGTGTCTTCCCCCCTCCCTGTGTGTCTTCCCCCCTCCCTGTTTCCCCCCTCTCCCTGTTTCCCCCACTCCCTGTGTGTCTCTCCCCCCTCCCTGTTTCCCCCCCTCCCTGTGTGTCTTCCCCCCTCCCTGTGTGTCTTCCCCCCTCCCTGTGTCTTTCCCCCCTCTCCCTGTTTCCCCCACTCCCTGTGTGTCTCCCCCCCCCTCCCTGTTTCCCCCACTCCCTGTGTGTCTCCCCCCCCTCCCTGTTTCCCCCACTCCCTGTGTGTCTCCCCCCCCTCCCTGTTTCCCCCACTCCCTGTGTGTCTTCCCCCCTCTCCCTGTTTCCCCCACTACCTTTGTTTCTCCCCCCTCTCCCTGTTTCCCCCCCTCCCTGTGTGTCTTCCCCCTCTCCCTGTTCCCCGCCTCCCTGTGTGTCTTCCCCCTCTCCCTGTTCCCCCCCTCCCTGTGTGTCTTCCCCCCCTCCCTGTGTCTCCCCCCCTCCCTGTTCCCCCCCTCCCTGTGTGTCTTCCCCCCCTCCCTGTGTGTCTTCCCCCCCTCCCTGTTCCCCCCCCTCCCTGTGTGTCTTCCCCCCCTCCCTGTTTCCCCCCCTCCCTGTGTGTCTTCCCCCCCTCCCTGTTCCCCCCCTCCCTGTGTGTCTTCCCCCCCCTCCCTGTGTGTCTTCCCCCCCTCCCTGTGTGTCTTCCCCCCCTCCCTGTTCCCCCCCTCCCTGTGTGTCTTCCCCCCCTCCCTGTGTGTCTTCCCCCCCTCCCTGTTCCCCCCCTCCCTGTGTGTCTTCCCCCCCTCCCTGTTCCCCCCCTCCCTGTGTGTCTTCTCCCCCTCCCTGTGTGTCTTCCCCCCCTCCCTGTTCCCCCCCTCCCTGTGTGTCTTCCCCATCTCCCTGTTCCCCCCCCCTCCCTGTGTGTCTTTCCCCCCTCCCTGTGTTTCTCCCCCCACTCCCTGTGTGTCTTCCCCCCCTCCCTTTTCCCCCCCTCCCTGTGTGTCTTCCCCCCCTCCCTGTGTTTCTCCCCCCACTCCCTGTGTGTGTTCCCCCCCTCCCTGTGTGTCTTCCCCCCCTCCCTGTTCCCCCCCTCCCTGTGTGTCTTCCCCCCCTCCCTGTGTTTCTCCCCCCACTCCCTGTGTCTCCCCCCTTTCCCAACGGCTGTGAAGGCGGAAGAGGATGACCAAAGGCCAGGGGGAGCTCTCATCCATGGTTGGAAGTCCTCCTAGGAGAGGGAGCTCTGAAGAAAAAACCTGCACCTGTCGAGGCCGTTCTACACATGGCAGTATCTGCACCTGTGGGACTCTGAGCGTCAGTAGGCGAGAGAGTAGGGAAGGGACTCCACAACTCTTCTTCACTAAAAAAAAAGTCACCTGTGCTGGTCAGGCAACCAGGCTAATGTCGGAACGACAAGCTAGTCCTTCAACACCCAGCTTTCCTAAGCCCTGCGGCAATGGAGAAGTGGTAACGGGGTCAGGCAGAGGATGCTGCTGGCAGTTCCTAGTCACAACTCTGCATGCAGGCGGCTGTGGGGTGATGGTCATCCGCTGTAGACTGGGGCAGATGCGGCGCCCGTATCCTCCCACAGTGTCAGAGCAACCCTTTTTAGGGACAGCACTGCTCTCCCCACATGGGGAAGGGGAGATAAAAGGATCCCTAAACAAAGCCTGCCTCGCCTAGTACCTAGTAGGAAACCACACCTACTTGGACATCCAACACTAGCGGTCAAAAACAACAGAAGAAAAGAACCAGGAGTCATGCCCTGACTCTGGGTGCCTGGAATGTTCGCAGCCTTTTAGACAGAGATGACAGACCAGAGCACAGCGCTCATTGCTAGAATGCTTGATCGCTACCAGGTGGACATAGCAGCCATGAGCGAAACCAGGTTAGCTGATGAAACCCAGCCGGAGGAAGTTGGTGGGGGCTACACCTTCTACTACATTGGGAAGCCAGATGGCACCCCAAGAACCTCAGGCGTGGGCTTTGCCATACGAACCAAACTTGCACGACAGCTTGACAGCCTTCCTTACTTACTTACTTTATCCGTCCTCTTGTACCATCTAGGGCATCGAGGGGAGAAAGAGCTGACGGGCCCTGGCAAGCTGGAAGGCCTCGTTGGGTGGAATGTTGTGGGTCTTCAGGGTTTCTTTCACACCGTCAATCCAGGTCTTCCTTGGTCTTCCTCTTGCCTTGTATCCTGATATCCTTTTGTTGTACGCTTTACTGGCCATCTGGTGAGGTGCCATACGTGTTAGATGTCCAAACCATCTGATCGTTTGCCTTTGGATATGGTGGAGGACAGGTGTTGTTCCCACCATTTCTCTGATCCTGGTATTTCTGATCATGTCCCGTCTGGTCTTGTTGACAGCTCTCCTCAGACATCGCATCTCGCAAGTGGTTATTTTGCGTTCCAGACTTTTTGTCAGGGTCCATGTCTGGCACTGGTAGGTCAAGGTGGGGATGAAGATGGAGGTAATGAGTTTGGCTTTGGTCTCAATGGGGATGTTGGGATGTTTGAGGAGTGGGGCAAGCTGGTAGCTGACGCTGTTAGCCTTCTGTACTCTCGTCTCAATCCCTCTGTTGAGACGTCCATCTTCCGAGAAAATACTGCCGAGATACTTGAACTCGCTGACTTGTTTCAGCGGAATTCCGTTGACGTTGATGTTTAGGTTGCCAGGTGTTCTGCTGACCTTCATCGTCTCGGTTTTGCTGATGCTGATCTTCATGTTGAGCTCCTCACACTGTGTGTTCAGTCTGTCTGTGTGCTCTTGAAGTTGTTCTTCTTTCTCATGTGCCAGGCTTTGGTCATCTGCGAACAGCATCTCATTCAGATCTTCTGGGTTGGGGTTTGCTTCTTTTGTGATTTTATCCATGTATATGATGAAAAGTAACGGTGATAGAACACACCCTTGTCTCACTCCAGATGACACCTCAAACCAGTCTGTGAGTCCGTTTTGGGTGCGGACTGCACTCATACTGTTGTTGTAGATGGCTCTGATGTTGTCCAACAGTTGTCCCCTGATGCTGTACTCTTCGAGTGTTTGCCATAGCTTGTTTCTGTCCACTCGGTCAAATGCTTTCTCCTGGTCCACAAACACAAGATTTAGTTCTCTGTTGTGCTCGATTGTCTTTTCGCTCAGTTGCCTGAGAGCGAAGATAGCGTCTGTACACCCTCTTCCTTTTCTGAAGCCCATCTGCGCCTCACTCAGTAATGGTTCCACCTTGTACCTTGTACGCTGTTCCAAGATCTTTGCGTACATCTTTCCTGTGTGGCTCAGGAGGGAAATTCCTCGATACATGCTGCAGTCTTTTTTGCTGCCTTTCTTCTTCCAGATTGGTACCACAACTGCTCTCTGCCAGTCTTCCGGGACTGTCCTCTCCATCCATGCTTTCTGGAATATTGGTGAAGCTGCGACAGGCCTAGCAAGCCGGCGGTGGATTAACTCTTGCTCAAGAAATTAAAAGGAGAAGAAACGGACAGCCTTCCATGTGGGATAAACAATAGGCTGATGACCTTGCGTCTGAAGCTGTCCGAGGATCGCTTCACCACAGTCATCAGCTGCTATGCCCCGATGATGACCAGCCCTGATGACATCAAAGAAGCTTTCTACAAGGAGCTCAGCCACACCATTTCAGCGGTAGACAGAAGGACAGGCTAATCATCCTTGGAGATTTCAATGTCCACATAGGCGTGGACTTCTCCTCATGGCCAAAAGTCCTAGGACAGCACGGCACTGACAAGTGCAACTCCAATGGACTGCTTTTGCTCTCGCTCTGTGCGCAGCATGGACTGACCATCACCAACACCCTCTTCCAACAAGCGGACAAGTACAAGAAGATGCACTCCGGCTCCAAGCAATGGCACATGCTGAACTATGTGATTGTCCAGCAGAGGGACAGAGGTGGTGTTTCCATTACACGCTGCATGAGAGGAGCAGTCTGTTTGTCGGACCATCGCCTGGGACACAGCAAGATGAACATCAGACTTGCATGCAAGCTCCAACCAGCCAGGCAGAAACCCCTTAGGAAGCTGAACATCCACCGCCCTCCCTATCACCACGGACATGCTGTAGCAGCAAATCCAAGCAGCTCTCCAAGAAATTCCTGCATCAACTGATGTAGAAGAGATATGGAGCACCTTTAGAGATGCTGTGTACACAGCAGCAGCTGACACACTCAGCTTTGTACAGAGGAGCCACAAAGACTGGTTTGACGAGAACGACTCTGGAATCTCCAAGCTCCTGAACACACTGCATACATGGCATCAGGATCACATTCCTGATAAAGACTGCCAGAGGAAGAATAACCAGTACTTGCAAACCAAGCAACTCGTACAGAAGAGGCTGCGTGAGATGAAGAACACCTGGTGGGAGAGAAAGTCCGAAGAGCTTCAGTCCACTTCTGATGCTCACGACACGAAGACCTTCCATGATGGTCTCCGAGCTGTGTATGGGCCAAGAATTACAGGATCAATCCCTGTCCGAGCCTTGGATCAGACTACCCTTCTGACAGACAAGAAAGACATCCTTGCCCACTGGGCAGAGCACTTCAACACCCTCCTCAACAGGGACTCGTCCATATCTGACGAGGTAATTGCAGCCCTCCCACAGCTACCAGTCAATGACTCGCTAGCTGCCCCTCCCACCAAGGCCGAAACCCGGAAGGCCCTGACAACATCAGGAAAAGCACCAGGAGCGGATGGAATCCAAGCCGACATATACAAGTATGGAGGCGAGGTGCTGACAGACAAGCTGACCGCCCTGTTCCAGACTATCTGGGAGAGAGGGGAGGTCCCCCAGGATTTCAAGGATGCTTCAGTTGTCCACATTTACAAACAGAAGGGAGACGAAACATCCTGCGATAACCACTGTTGAATCTCTCTCCTCTGCATCGCCAGCAAGATCTTCACCCGCATCATACTGAACAGACTGCTTGACCAAGGACATCCCTGATGGCATGCAGGCGAGAGTACAGGAAAAATACTGACATGTCAGATCTGTTCCCTGTGGTAAATGGAGTGAAGCAGGGCTGTGTCCTGGCACCCACACTGTTCTCCATTCTCTTCTCTGCCATGCTGATTGATGCCTTCCAAGACTGTGACCGGGGCATCTACATTCAGTTTCGCATAGATGGCAAACTTTTCAACTTGCGGTGACTCCATGCCAGGTCCAGGGTGTCTGATGCACTGTTGAGAGAGCTCCTCTTTGCTGATGACTGCACGCTTGCTGCACAAACCCATGAGGACATGCAGTTCATTATGGACAGGTTCTCAACCTCCTGCAAGCACTTTGGACTCACCATCAGCCTCAGCAAGACCAAATCCATGTATCAACCAGCTAGCTCACAGAACGCCAGTGCCCCTCTCCCCCCCACCCCCCCCACCTGCAATCAAGATCAATGACACAGAGATCAAGTCAGTCAACAAGTTTTGCTACCTGAGCAGCACCCTGTGCAGCAACGGAGCCCTTGATGCAGAAGTGACGCTGCGCATTGCCAAGGCCAGCTCCGCCTTTGGCAGACTCAACAACAGGTTGTGGAACAACAAAGGCATCAGGCTCAGCACCAAAATCAAAACCTACAGAGCTGTTGTGCTGACCACCTTGTTGTACTGCTGTGAAACATGGATGACGTATTGCCGTCACATTCAACAACTTGAGCAGTTTCACCAGAGATGCCTACGAAAGATCCTCGGCATAAAGTGGCAAGACAGGGTCTCCAACCTCCAGGTCCTAGAGAGGAGCGGCCTGCCCAGCATCAAAAGCCTGCTGATCCAGTGCCAGCTATGCTGGACAGGACACATTGTCCGCATGACAGACAGCAGGATCCCGAAGATGCTACTGTATGGCCAGCTGAAGGAAGGCCACCTCGAACTTGGAAGACCATGCAAGTGCTTCAAGGACACCTTGAAGACAAACCTCAAAGCCTGTGTCATAGACATCACTTCCTGGGAAACTGATGCCCTTGACCGCTCTCACTGGAGGATGCTGTGCTCTAGTGGCATAAAGACGTTTGAAAACAAGAGAACACTGGCCAATAAGGAGAAGCGTGAGCGAAGGAAGCAGGGCTCAACTTTTGGAGACGTTTTCCCTTGCAACACCTGTGTGAAGTGCTGCACATCCAGAATCGGCCTCTTCTCCCATATGAGGACACACACCGACAGATAAGCCTGTCTGCCTACTCATCCATTGGTCCGATGGGAGACTCCATTATGTGTATGTGTGTTCAGGC
The DNA here is from genome assembly GCF_041734735.1 of Babylonia areolata. Lineage (NCBI taxonomy): Eukaryota > Metazoa > Mollusca > Gastropoda > Neogastropoda > Buccinidae > Babylonia > Babylonia areolata. The sequence goes on along the minus strand of NC_134900.1, from coordinate 161,197 downwards.
ATTGAGGGGTATCTTTGTGTACTGCTATATGTGTGTGTGTGTGTGTGTGTTCAGGCATTGAGGGGTATCTTTGTGTACTGCTATATGTGTGTGTGTGTGTGTGTGTTCAGGCATTGAGGGGTATCTTTGTGTACTGCTATGTGTGTGTGTGTGTGTGTGTGTGTGTTCAGGCATTGAGGGGTATCTTTGTGTACTGCTATGTGTGTGTGTGTGTGTTCAGGCAGTGATGGGTACATTTGTGTACTGCTGTATGTGTGTGCGTGTGTGTGCTCTTACAATGATGGTGTACTGCTATATATATGTGTGTGTGTGTGTGTGTGTGTGTGTGTGCTCTTACAATGATGGGTGCCTGTGTACTGCTATATGTGTGTGTGTGTGTATGTGTGTGTGTGTTCAGGCAATGAGGTGTGTCTTTGTCTTCTGCTATATGTATGTGTGTGTGTGTGTGTGTGTGTGTGTGTGTGTGTGTGTGAGTATGTGTGTGTGTGTTCAGGCAATGAGCGGTGTCTCTGTGTGTGTGTGTGTGTGTTCAGGCAATGAGTGGTGTCTGTGTGTACTGCTGTGTGTGTGTGTGTGTGTCTGTGTCTGTGTGTGTTCAGTCAATGAGGGGTGTCTGTGTGTACTGTTGGGTGTGTGTGTGTGTTCAGGCAATGAGGGGTGTCTGTGTGTACTGTTGGGTGTGTGTGTGTGTGTGTGTGTGTGTGTGTGTGTGTGTGTTCAGGCAATGAGGGGTATCTTTGTGTACTGCTATATATGTGTGTGTATGTGCTTTTACAATGAGGGGTGTCTGTGTGTACTGCTGTATGTGTGTGTGTGTGTGTGTTCAGGCAATGAGGGGTATCTTTGTGTACTGCTATATATGTGTGTGTATGTGCTTTTACAATGAGGGGTGTCTGTGTGTACTGCTATGTGTGTGTGTGTGTGTTCTTATAATGAGGGGTGTCTGTGTGAACTGCTATGTGTGTGTGTGTGTGTGGGTGTGTGTGTGTTCAGGCAATGAGGGGTGTCTGTGTGTACTGCTGTGTGTGTGTGTGTATGTGTGTAGGCAATGAGGGGTGTCTGTGTGTACTGCTATGTGTGTGTGTGTGTGTTCTTATAATGAGGGGTGTCTGTGTGAACTGCTATGTGTGTGTGTGTGGGTGTGTGTGTGTGTGTGTGTGTTCAGGCAATGAGGGGTGTCTGTGTGTACTGCTGTGTGTGTGTGTGTGTGTGTGTGTAGGCAATGAGGGGTGTCTGTGTGTACTGCTATGTGTGTGTGTGTGTGTGTTCAGGCAGTGAGGGGTGTCTGTGTACTGTGTGTGTGTGTGTGTGTGTGTGTGTGTGTGTGTAGTGTGTAGGCAATGAGGGTGTCTGTGTGTGCTGCTATATATGTGTGTGTGTGTGTGTGTGTTCATACCATGAGGGGTGTGTGTGTGTGAACTGCAATATGTGTGTGTGTGTGTTCTTACAATGAGTGGTGTCTGTGTGTACTGCTATGTGTGTGTATGTGTTCTTACAATGAGGGGTACTGCTGTGTATGTGTGTGTCTTCGTACCATGAGGGGTGTCTGTGTGTACTTCTATATGTGTGTGTGTTTGTTCTCATAATGAGGGGTGTCTGTGTGTACTGCTGTGTGTGTGTGTTCTTTCAATGAGGGGTGTCTGTGTGTACTGCTGTGTGTGTGTGTTCTTTCAATGAGGGGTGTCTGTGTGTACTGCTGTGTGTGTGTATTTTCAGGCAATGAGGGGTGTCAGTTTGTACTGCTATATATGTGTGTCTGTGTATTCTTACAATGAGGGGTGTCTGTGTGTACTGCTGTGAGTGTGTGTGTGTGTGCGTATGTGTGTTCTTTCAATGAGGGGTTTCTGTGTGTACTTATATATATGTGTGTGTGTGTGTGTGTGTGTTCTTACAATGATGGGTGTCCGTGTGTACTGCTATGTATGTGTGTGTTTGTGTGTGTGCGCGCACTGCAATACAAGGTGTGTGCATCTTCAGACCAGAAGGTGTGTGTAGTGCAGTTCAGTGTGTATGTGTGTTCAGACCAGGCAGTGTGTGTGTAGTGCAGTTCAGTGTGTATGTGTGTTCAGACCAGGAGGTGTGTGTGTAGTGCAGTTCAGTGTGTATGTGTGTTCAGGCCAGGAGGTGTGTGTGTAGTGCAGTTCAGTGTGTATGTGTTCAGGCCAGGATGTGTGTGTGTAGTGCAGTTCAGTGTGTATGTGTGTTCAGGCCATGAGGTGTGTGTGTAGTGCAGTTCAATGTGTATGTGTGTTCAGACCAGGAGGTGTGTGTGTAGTGCAGTTCAGTGTGTATGTGTGTTCAGACCAGGAGGTGTGTGTAGTGCAGTTCAGTGTGTATGTGTGTTCAGGCCATGAGGTGTGTGTGTAGTGCAGTTCAATGTGTATGCGTGTTCAGACCAGGAGGTGTGCGTAGTGCAGTTCAGTGTGTATGTGTGTTCAGACCAGGAGGTGTGTGTGTAGTGCAGTTCAGTGTGTATGTGTGTTCAGACCAGGAGGTGTGTGTGTAGTGCAGTTCAGTGTGTATGTGTGTTCAGACCAGGAGGTGTGCGTAGTGCAGTTCAGTGTGTATGTGTGTTCAGACCAGGAGGTGTGTGTGTAGTGCAGTTCAGTGTGTATGTGTGTTCAGACCAGGAGGTGTGTGTGTAGTGCAGTTCAGTGTGTATGTGTGTTCAGACCAGGAGGTGTGCGTAGTGCAGTTCAGTGTGTATGTGTGTTCAGACCAGGAGGTGTGCGTAGTGCAGTTCAGTGTGTATGTGTGTTCAGACCAGGAGGTGTGTAGTGCAGTTCAATGTGTATGTGTGTTCAGACCAGGAGGTGTGCGTAGTGCAGTTCAGTGTGTATGTGTGTTCAGACCAGGAGGTGTGTGTAGTGCAGTTCAGTGTGTATGTGTGTTCAGGCCATGAGGGTGAGGGTGTGGTGGTGAGGGCACTGACCCGATGGCTGGACCACAACCAGGCTGTGTCCGCTGACAAGTTAGCTCCCCTGCTGCAGGCGGTGAACTGGTCAGACACGTCGCTCTTGTGCCGACAGAGATTCCTGGATCAACACCCAGTCATCAGCAGCACTGAAGGTAGGTCCTCTGTTGGCACTTTGTCATGAAATCATGAACTCATGAACATATGTGTGCGTGTTTGTGTGTTTTGTGCATGCTTGCATGTTTATGTGTGCGTATGTGTGCGTGTATGCCCTTGTGTGTGTGTGAGTGCCCACGTGTACATGTGCAGTTTATGAATGTTTGTGAGTATGTTTGTATATGTGAGTGATGGTAAAGTGTGTCTGTGTGTGTTCTCGCACGCACGTGTTTTCCCTGTTAGTGTAAAAAACATGGTGACTGTGTGTGAATGAATGCATGCACGCGCGCGTGCACGTGCACACACACACACACACACACACACACGCAAACACATAAACACACCACAGGGCTGTACGCAAATCAGCACGCTCCCGAACACAAGAAAATCTTATATTGTTCGGAGTTGAAATGCGTGTTTGATTCACCAGTTACAATTGTCGAAACGGGCTTGCCTGGAGTGCCGAAAATATTTCACCAGAATTTGCTTTTTTGGCATGTTTGTTAAAAGTTAGTAAAGCCAGAAAGTCACGACAAACATAGAGGAAGTTTGAAACTTTGACAGATCTGAAAAGGAAATTTTCTATCTAAAATTACGTTTAAATAACATACTTACCGTGACCCAACTAGTGCAGACTCCGGCAGGGGTCTGACATTCCTGTCCTGTGCAAACTACTATCCGCCTATGCGGAGAAAATGAGAGAACTACGGCCGATAACCTCCCGGAAGTAGGTAACGTCCCCTTTGTCCCCCTGGCTATCGCCCTCTTTTGACGGCAATATGCCATCAGCAGCGCAGCGAGCAGGGAGAACAGGAAGCGGGGAGGCCGGGAGGGTCTTAAATTTGGGTCACGGTAAGTATGTTATTTAATTTTAGATAGAAAATTTCCTTTTAATCACACATACTTAACCGTGACCCAACTAGTGCAGAATAGCGCGACAAGGTGGCGGGCTAGCCTGTTCTACTGTCTATGTGCTGCGACAGCCTGCTGTGCAACTACCACAGAAGCGATGCCTCTTGAGCCATCATCCCGCAGGCGTGCGACGTCTCTCAGGTAGAAGTCGATGAAGGTGGCAGGATTTTTCCAGTAGGCGGCATCTAAGATGTCCTGTAGCCGTATTGAGTGCGCCAGGGCAAGAGAGGAGGACCACGCTCTGACTTCATACGCTCTGGCTGAGGAGGCATCGAGTCTCAAACCTACGTCTGCATATGCACCTTTAATCGCATTGACTATCCATCGAGACAGCGACGTTTTGCTAATGTCACGTGGATGGTCCAGGTTCCAGCTAATGAAGAGGCGTCGCTTGGACGCTCGGAAGGGACGCAACCTTTTGAGGTATATGCGCAGGGCCCTGACCGGGCAGAGGAACCTATCCTCGTCATCATGGGCTAGAATGGAAGAGAGCGGTTTGATGAAAAGAATGGGAGAGGGTGTATCGCGAGTCTGATTTTTGGCAAGAAATTCAGGGAGGAACCTAAGTGAGATAGATCCGTCCGGCTCAAAGGCTATATCCTGTGTGGCGCCACTGAGGGCATGGACCTCGCTACAACGTCTGCCTGAGGCGAGTGAGACGAGAAAGAGTGTCTTCATTGAGAGTAGCTTGAAGGGAGCTATAGCAAGGGGTTCGAAGGTTGCCTTGCGGAGGTATTGTAGGACCAAAAAAAGGTCCCAAGAAGGGGTCCGGGGGGATGTACGTGTGTGGCTGAGGGAAGCCCCTCGGACTAATGCCCTAAGCAGGGGGTCATCTGTGAAAGAGGGTCCGCCTAGTTGCCGAAGAGTGGAGCTGATTGCAGCGCGATGGACGCGTACTGCAGAGGCGGAGAGGCCTTTGGAGGAGGAGAGGAAGGCGAGAAAGTTGGCGAGGTCCATGTTGGATGGGTGTGTGGGATTGACTGAGTGGGTTGAGCACCAGGAGAGCCAGCGATTCCAGTGTGCAGAGTAAACGCCTTGAGTGCCTTTGCGATGTGACCTGCACACAAGGTCAGCTGTGTCATCGGAGGCGCCTAGTGCTGACAGAGATTCCCGCACAGTAGCCAGGCGTGTAGGTTGAGAACCTCTGGGTTTCCGTGGGGAACGCCCGAGCGGGGCTGGACTAGGGAGTGTCTGCCGATGTGAAGGCGGAGTGGGGGAACGTGAGTGAGGTGGAGAAGGTCGGGGAACCACGGCTGTGCTGGCCAGTGGGGTGCGATGAGAATCAGGGCGGCACTCTCCAGCCTTGCCTTTCTGAGGACTTTTCCCATGATTGGCAGTGGGGGGAAGGCATACCCCGAAAGGTTGGACCAGCTGATCGACAGGGCGTCCACGGCCCAGGCCTGCGGGTCTGGGACTGGGGAGACGTATGTGGGAATGCGGAAGTTGTACCTTGTGGCGAAGAGATCCACATGTGGTTTGTGCCAATGGTCCCAGATCGGCTGAAGTGTTGAGTGTGACAGGGTCCACTCCGTCTGAAGCACTGTGTGGGATCTGCTGAGGTAATCTGCTAGAATGTTGAGCTTGCCTGGGACATGTGCTGTCAGGTGGATGTTGTGCTCTTGACACCAGAGGAGGACTGTCTCCGCATGCAGGGACAGCTGGTGAGAGTGAGCTCCCCCCTGTTTGTTCAGGTAACATGCTACCGTCGTGTTGTCTGTGCATAGCAAGATCGACCTGCGCGAAACGTGGGGGAGGAAGTGCTGGAGGGCAAGGGAGACCGCCTCCAGTTCCAGTTTGTTGATGTGCCATGATTGCTGCTGTGGGGACCAAGTCCCTGACGCTGTGTGGTTCTCCATGTGAGCACCCCAGCCCATGTTGGAGGCATCTGTGTATAGTTCTGCATCCGGAGTTGGGTTCGAGATGGGAACCCCAGCGTTGAGCCATTGCATGTCCATCCAGCGCTGGGTCGACTGTGAGAACCATGTGCCTAGAGGAATCTGGGTGTCCCATGTCTGAGAAGAATGGGACCACCTGTTCTGGAAGTGGCGCTGAAATGGGCATTTGTGTAGTCTGCCCAAGGGGACCAGTGCAGCAAGAGACTCCATGAAGCCCAGTAGAGAGGCAAGCTCCCTGGCTGACGCCGAGGCTGCCTGTGATAGATGAGAAAGGAGGCTGTGTAGCCTGTGGAGGCGAGGCATGGCCGGACGTATGGTCATTGATACTGAATCGATCGCCATACCCAGGAATTCGAACTGTTGAGAGGGCTCCAGTTCCGATTTGTCTGTGTTCATCAGAAAGCCCAGTGCTTGGCACTGGTTCCTGACGAGGTTGAGGTGATGCTGGCAGAGGGCCTTGCTCTCTGCAAGGATCAACCAGTCGTCTAGGTAGACCCTCAGGCGTATGCCCTTGCTCCTGAGGGCCAAACATAGTTCCCTGACCACCCTGGTGAAGACCCACGGGGCTGGAGCCAGGCCAAATGGAAGGGCTCTGAACTGGAAGGACTTGCCTTCCCATGAGAAGCGGAGCCACTTGCGGTCCCTGGGGTGAACGAGGATATGGAAGTAAGCGTCTGTGAGGTCTATGGAGACTGCCCAGTCGCCTTGTCTGATAGAGTCCCTGATTGACGCAGGTGATTCCATGCGGAATGATTTGTGCTGGAGATATCTGTTTAGGGGCGAAAGGTCTAGGACTGGCTGCGATCCGCCGGATGTTTTGGGAACGACGAAAATGCAGCCGAAGAAGCCCGGAGAGAGAGGAGGAGCTTCTTCTATGGCCTCTTTGTGGAGAAGAGAGAGTATTTCGTCCCGCAGGGCTGAGCAGGCTGTGTCGCCCTGTGGGGGGGGGGAAGGGAGGAGGAGAGAGAGTGAGAGGTGCCTTGGAGGAGAGCCAAGGCAGGCGGAACCCCGACCCTATCACCCGGAGGACCCACTCGCATGCTGGGAGAGACAGCCACGCTGGTATGTGCCTGGACAGGCTTCCTGCTGGCTGTTGGTGCGCGAGTGGCGGGTGAAGGGCGGGGGCAAGTCATTGGGGGTGGGCCGGTGTGGAGTTGGTTGCTGGCCTGCGTGGGGGGCGGAGTGAGTGCGGCTGGCGCCTGTACGAACTGGGCTGACCCCTGGGTTGTGCTCTGGCGTTTGACGGTGTGGATTGGCGCGGGCGCGGTCCGAAGGAGGTAATGTTGCTACGCCTGAAGGTGTAGGGCTGATGCCGTTGAGCGTGCCGCGGGTGTGCCGGAGTGCGGAGAGGGCCTGCGCCAAGGGCAAGGTCCCTACCCAAGTCTGCGCGGCGTTTTATGGCCGCAGTGGGAAAGCCCTGACCAAAAAGGGAACCGTCCGCGGGAGGAAGCGCTCTGAGGGAAGCATGTTCTGGCAGAGAACGCACGTATGGAGAGTGGTCGAGCACAGCGTCCCTCCTGGCCAAAATCACATTCATGTAGGCTTGCGCTTGGATATTGGCAGAGCGCATAAGGAGCTGGGCGATCTGCTGTACGAAGGGAGAGAAGACCGAGATGTCAAGGCCGGCTGGTGGATCAGCTGGCGTTTCCATCAGCGCTGTGGCAAGGCCCGCCAGGAAGTTGTCTATGGCTGCAGTTGATTCAAGGGACAACCTTGCAGCTTCTTCCAGGTCCATCAAGAATCTGTCTGTCACTGTGATTGAGCGATTGCCCTGTGAGTTGTTTGGGAGTAGTAGTAGGTCCTCCTGAGAAAGAGGCAGGGGCCTTTGCGGGATAGGACCCGGAGCTAACAGTGGGGGCTTTGAAGTGGGTCTGGGTTGGGTTTTTAAGAATTTGCCTCAACCCATTGCTGCAGGGAAATTGGGGACAGAATCAGAGGGGACCTCGCTGATGGGTTGGCCCCTGATGCGTGCCAGCGTATTATGCAGGGCATCGAGTACCATGGGCGACTGTGTGAGGGCATAGTGAGGGCCATTGGAGGATCTGTGGATGCCCATGATTTCCATGGCACCGCAGGATTGAGGCGTGCCCGGTGCGTGAATTGTCTCCACCCTGTCTGGAGTGTAGGAAGCTAGGTGTGCTAGTGCTTCCTGCAGGGAAACCAACTGGTTTTCTTCTGAAGGTGGTTCCTCTGTGTCTGTGTCACCATCAGAAAATGTCTCTTCGGTGGCATAGGGTGATGGATCAGGCTGTGTGCTGGGCACGTGGCCAGTGTGGCTGTCCTGGGTGCTCTGAGTGTGTCCTGCTGAAGTGGAGGGGAGCTGCTGGTGGGTGGCAGGGGGTGGTGGTGTTGCATTAGAAGAAGGAGCAGAAGCAGAAGGTGTGGCACCAGGAAGGACAGTGGAGCATAATTGCTGCAGCAAGCTGATAATGAGCTGCTGATTGTTTGTTTGAGCAGCTTGTTGAGAGACCGTTTGTGGCTGGGAAACAACAGCAGCTGGAGGAATGGCAGATGTGGACATCACTGCATGGCTTGGTGGAACCGTGCACGCGCCTGCACTGGAGGCAAGGGGCAGTGCCGGTGCAAGGGAAGTAACTGCGGCGGTCACCGATAAGGGGACCGAAGCAGGAGTTGCCTCCCTTGGATTGGAAAATCGTGACAAGGGGAGCGGTGCACGCGTATGGGCAAGCGTGTCCCCTAGTGGTCCACCTTCCTCCCTGCACATGGGGAGGGCATCCCTACACGCCACGGTCGCCAAAGGATCCGAGACGGTCGAGGCATGCCGTGTGGGGGGCTCGTGATCCGATGTCACGGCCGCCACCACGGACGCATCGCACGTAGGGCCCAGACTAGTGTGCGGATCCAGAGCAAGTGACTTGCGTTGTTTCCCCAAAGGGTTTGTGCTAGAATCCCTTGTTGAGACTGAGGGCATGGGGAAAGGGATAGAGGAGGTCGACTCGGGCGGATAGTAGTTTGCACAGGACAGGAATGTCAGACCCCTGCCGGAGTCTGCACTAGTTGGGTCACGGTTAAGTATGTGTGATTAAAAATGATTTTAAAACAATGAAATAAAGATGGATTTGGGTGTTAAAGATAGGATCGTTTCGTTTGCAGCACACGTTTTCGAAAAACACAAGTATCAGATGGTGATAAAATATATGATATGTATCAGATTTATATCGGTACTGTTAACTGCCCCCCTCCCTTCCTTTTGTCACTTTCGATTTTGTTGTTGTTCAGCAGGAATTGTGCAGAAATAATGGCATTGCTTGTTGGCAGAAGCAAAAGAAAAGCATGGAACACATGAACTGTGTAAGCAAACTACTGATACTTCCTGATGATGATGAATAGCCAGACTAAGTTCCTGAGTACATCGTTGAGCAGTTCCTGAGTACATCATTGAGCAGTTCCTGAGTACATCATTGAGCAGTTTGTTGCCCTGTTGTTTGATTGTCTGAGCGATCTGCGTGTTGCCAGCACAGTCAGACAGCCTGTCCTCGCTAAAGAAAAGAAAACATTGGAAAATACTGCACCCACATCAGCAGCTCTTGAATGGCACACACACAGAGCAGTTTATCTGAGAGAGTGCTTACATCTGGAGGTAGAACGTCGGGGATTGCAAAAAGGGGAGGGAAAAACCTTTGTGGACCATTTGTGGACGCCCAGTCAGTTGGTCCTCGCCTCAAACGCTCAGCGATCAACGAACATCTGCTTTCAATCAGCCTCGACATCCTGTGTATCACAGAAACTTGGCTTCGCAGTACTGGGGATGAAGCTAAGTGTCGAGATCTCGCTTCCCCTGGCTACACTACCACCTCCTTCCCTCGTGTTACAACTTGCGGGGGAGGAATCGCCTTCGTTGTGTCAGACAGGCTGCTCCCACACACAACATACACATCTGCCTTTCCCTTCAACCATGCCTCATTCGAACTGGCCCAGCTTTCACTGTCGCTGCCACATTCCCACCTCAATGTGTTCTGCCTCTACCGTCCGCCACCAAACAAGAAAAATAAACTTTCTGATATGATGTTTATAGAACAGTTTCCGGACTTCTTAGAATACGCTAATAGTTTACCAGGCTCCCTACTTATTGTTGGTGACTTTAATTTTCATTTTGATTCACCCACACAGTTTTATACCTCTAAATTACTTGAAATTGTCAGTTTGTTCGATCTTAAGCAGTCTGTAACCGAGCCTACACACAATCGTGGTCACATCGTCGATTGGGTGTTGCACAGAAATGAGGACTGCCTCCTGAAGTCTACCACCGTCGATCACACCCTGTCCTCCGACTATCACAGTGTGACGTGTCATCTGAACCTCACCAAACCTCCCACGCCCTGCTGTGTATAGGGAGGTGCGCACACTGACCTCAATTGACTTAGACTTATTTAAAGCTGACCTGCTGACTAATATCCCTTTTGAACCCACTGCTGACCAGCTATCCACTGTCCTACGCGCTGCACTCGACAGGCACGCCCCGTCGACTCGGCGCCTGATCTCCAATCGTCCCCTGTCGCCTTGGTACAACACCGTGGGACCAGAGCTGTTGGAGGCCAAGCGGGAGAGAAGGAGAGCTGAGAGGCACTGGCGTGCCACTAGTTTGACCATCAGTAGGGACATTTTTCAGACAGCCAGGAATAATGTAACAAACATTGTTGACAGGGCAGAGTCAAAGTTCTACTCTTCTAAAATCCTTGCATGCACCACAGCCAAACAGCTTTTCAACGCTACGACCAATCTACTTGGTAAAATGAAAAACACTCCTCTCCCTACAACATTTTCGGTGCAGGAACTCCCTCAAAAGTTTTCTGACTTCTTCACCCGCAAAATATCATGCATTCATGAGAAGCTTGACTCTGTTGTGTCTCCTTCTTCACCCGTTCAAGAACGCGTGTACAGTGGTCCTGTTTTACATTGTTTCCAACCGGTTACTGAAGATTTTGTGAAGAAAGTGTGTCTAAGCGCTTGTCCAAAATCCTGTGAGCTTGACCCTGTCCCGTCTTCTTTGTTGGTTGAATGTATTGATGTTCTACTGCCACATATTACTCATGTCATCAATTCTTCCTTACTGTCTGGTTGTTTTCCTGAAAGCTTCAAATCTGCTGTTGTACATCCACTCATCAAGAAACCATCTTTGGATCATAATTGTTTGAAAAATTATCGACCTGTCTCTAATCTGTCATTTTTATCAAAACTGCTAGAAAAGATCATATTGTCTCAGCTCTTAGCTCATCTGGAGCAGAATGGTTTACTTAATTCCCACCAGTCAGCTTATAGACGTGGTCATAGTTGCGAAACAGCCCTTCTTAGAATAGTGAATGATATGCTTTCGGGATTTGATGAGGATAAGATATCTGTTCTCGCTCTCTTAGATTTGTCAGCAGCTTTTGACACTATCAACCACTCTATCCTCTTGAACAGGCTTAAAACTTCCTTTGGTATTCGTGACACTGCACTAGCATGGATCACGTCTTACCTGTCAGATCGTACACAGAAAGTGTGTGTAAATGGTACATACTCTAGAGTATCTGCCTTGAAATATGGTGTCCCACAAGGGTCCGTCCTAGGTCCTGTTCTTTTCGTGCTGTATGCGGCTCCTGTGTCGGATGTCATCAGTCATCATGCGATGTCGCATGAGAGCTTTGCTGATGACACACAACTTTATCAGTCGGCTTCCATAGCTGAATTTGATGCACTGGTGACTCAAACACAGGAGTGCATTGCTGGCCTAAAGGACTGGATGACTCTGAACAAGCTGCCATTAAATGATGATAAGACTGAATTTATGATAACCTGTCCAAAGAAGTTTCGTCAACATCCTTCCTTTCCTGACACTGTTCTGATCAATAGCACACCTGTTTCACTTTCTCCCTCTGTTCGCAGTCTTGGTGTAATCCTGGACCAGTCTCTTTCCTTCCAACAGCACATTTCGAATATCTGTAAAGTTGCCTATTTGGAACTGCGTAGAATCAGCTCTATCCACCACTATCTCTCAACCGATGCAACCAAGACACTTGTATGCTCTCTGGTTCTCTCAAGATTGGATTACTGCAACTCTCTTTTGGCCGGCCTTCCCAAATACCTGTTAGACAGACTCCAACGAATTCAGAATAACGCTGCCAGACTCATTTGCAGAGCTTCTAAATTTGACCATGTTTCTCCTCTCCTTCAGTCTCTCCACTGGTTGCCTGTTTCTGATTGAATAGACTATAAGCTATCCACTCTGACCTTTTCTGCAGTCAACGGATCTGGCCCCAAGTATCTTTCTGAACTCATCCATATCTATACCCTGTCTCGCCAGCTCCGTTCTTCCTCTGATACTCGACTTCTCAGGATGCCTCACGTCAGAAGTAAGACCTATGGACACAGATCGTTTTCTTTTCAATCGCCAAAGACATGGAACAAGCTCCCTGATAACCTCCGTCATTCTGATTCCCTCGCATCTTTTAAATCTCGTCTCAAAACTCACCTTTTCCCTCAGCAATAAGTTCAATTGTGGCAGGTCCACTTCCTTTTCGTCAGGTGTGCTTGACTATGTGTGTATACATATGTATGTGTACATAATTACATGCATGTATATGAATGTGTATTGTGTGTGCGTGTGTTTATGTAAGTTTGTGCCTGCCTATGTGTGCGTATGTGTTTGGGTAGCTGTTAGATACACATGTATGTTAAAATGTATGTATGCAGTGTGTGTGCGTGCGTGCGTGCGTGCGTGCGTGCGTGTGTGTGTGTGTGTGTGTGTGTGTGTGTGTGTGTGTGTGGTCACATTTTGGGTTGTGTATGCATAGATATAATGTTTTATGTTATCAAAAGCGTTTTTGTAAAGCACCTAGAGCAGATTTCTGGATAGTGTGCTATATAAGTATCCATTATTATTATTATTATTATTCTACAAAAGCTCAAGACACTTGATGTGAACTGATACACTGCTCCTGAACAGTGGTGTGCAGAGAAAGGTGCAAATACTGCAAGACCAACTTAAAGTGCACATCCTTGTGCACATATGGCAGGGACTGTCACAAAGACTAAACATTGCCCAGCTGCAAAGAGACAACCCAACCAGTCGAGAAGGGTTTTTCAGCAACTTCGTGATACCAGTGTGATGTTTTAGTTTTCAGTCAAGCTGAAACTGTCAGAATTGTTTATTTGGCTTTATAGAGTGCACATTATGTACTTTGTGACTCTTGTAACCACACATCCGATGACATTCATGTGGGATTCTCCTCTCAAGAAACCGTCCACCACCCATACCCCCAAACTCTCATCATCCCTCCTTTTCCATTGCCCTTTGATGTCTGTGAGAGTGATGACTGAATCAACGCCCAACAACCCCACCTTAACATTTGTTCAGAGCCATAAGTCTCTGCTACAGATCTCCTTTACAATTTCTGTGATGTGGCCTGGTGTCCTAATGGTTGATGCAAGCATGCAGCAACTAGTTTGGTGCTGTGATTGGAATGGACTGGTCACTTTTGTAACTTTTGTTATGAGATTGTGCCAGCCAGTCATATATCTCATCATGTAAGTGTGTTATTGGATCAGTTGTTTGCAGTCAAAATCAGTTACTATAGCACAATCTGGAAGAACAGGGCCTTGGCTGATGGGTAAAAGCAGATTTACAAGTTTTTTAACTTCTGAGGACTGTGTTAAACATTCATTTTTTGTGCTTTTTAATACCATAGGAAATATGATTTGAAACGAGAACGGTCTTACTGTATTTCCCACATTATAAAATATCTGTTTCCGAAGTTACAATAGCATGATTATAGGCAGTTACCACAACCTAATAAAATATATTTTTTTGTTCAGGCATTAGAGATAATCTTCCAGGCTTAATTATGGATCTGCTGCTCAAGGCCATCACATCTGGCTGTGACCTAATTACAGATTTAATTAATCTCCTGACGTGCGGCTGATAGACTTTAAACAAAACAAATTCAGTTCGATTCCAGGCAGTCAGAGTATTTATGATGTTAGCTTATACAGATCTCGTGCAGCACAGTATTTGTGTGAATGGTCACAGGTAGTGCAGTAAACAAACACACTGTTTAGAACAGTAATCACCTTAATGTAGTCAGTGCGTGTAGTGAACAAATTTCAAGACTAAATCAAGCCATTTGGAGAAAGTGCTGGTAGATCTATGTGCCTCAAAATGTTCACATAGCATCACAGTACATGCATGAACACATATTTCCATTCAGTTGTGTCTGGTTACAAATTTTATATTTGTCTTCAAAACATTTTAAGTTAAAGGGTTTGCCGGTCAAGGTCATCTGGTCTTACTGTGACCAAATTACATGTTTAGTGCTAAATCTAGTAAGCAAAGTGTCTGAAGCAAATAATATACATAATACAACAACACACTGATTGTTTGAAAATCAAAAGTGATGCTCAAAGGAAAGACAACATTTAGATCTGCAGTTGCAGTGATGGGGCCAGTGGTGAAGGGTAACCTGCATTCATAGCTATTTGTAGCCAGTGGTGAAGGGTAACCTGCATTCATAGCTATTTGTAGCCAGTGGTGAAGGGTAACCTGCATTCATAGCTATTTGTAGCCAGTGGTGAAGGGTAACCTGCATTCATAGCTATTTGTAGCCAGTGGTGAAGGGGTAACCTGTATTCATAGCTATTTGTAGCCAGTGGTGAAGGGTAACCTGTATTCATAGCTATTTGTAGCCAAACAGGGAAAGTGTCAAGAAGCCTATTGCCTGCATATATTCAGATAGAGTCACAGTTCATATGTGCAACAGGTCATGCTTTCACTTCACAACCTAACTGTTGGGATTCGTTGAGAATTGCTGTGATTCGCTTAGCAGATGATGTTTTCAAAGATGCCATATTTGTTCACTTCACGTTGCGTCGATTTTATGAACACATAGGTCCTTCGATGAATTTTCATGAGTCACACCAGAGGCACTAAACTTAGCGAGATGAATCACTCAGCGCTTCGCGTGAAGCCGCCGCGCGAGCAGCTCTCGCCCGGAAATAGTATGCGCCCTCAAGCGGCCAGACAGTTACGGCAGCAGAGGAAATGGCTTGGTGTTCTGCTGTAAACTGCAAAAACTCGCGCAAAAAAGGATGGACATTGTTCCGATTTCCCAAAGATGAAGACAGGTAAGCGTTTCATGATTTTGTTTAATGAAGTATCGTGTTGATATGGACATTTATGTCGTTATTACATTCGTTAGTCAGAGCTTTGTTTAGCCGAGTGTGCAAAGTGAAAGTAGTTTTTAGCAAAACCGAAAGTAGAGCTGTGAAAGGTATCCGTGACGTTTTGTGATTGTGACTTTGGGTCTGGGACAGACAACATTAGAGCGGCATCAAAACTGAACCCAAAATGAGGCACTGTTTTAGTGATTAGAACCATAGTGATGCATTGATATAATTATGCAACACTGAATGTGTTGCTATGGTTGTAGTGTAGTGGTTATGGTAGACTGCTCAGCTAGCAGTCATAGTAATAGTAATCACTACTTGCAGTAGACGCCAGTCAAATCTTTCTAGTAATCAGTAATCACTCAGTTTAGCAGGAATGGCAGTAATAGTAGAAGCAGTTGCAGGAGCAGCAGCAACAGCAGCAGTAGTAGCAGCACCAGCTTTGTCATCATCATCATCATCTTCATCATCATCAGTAGTAGTTGTTGTCGTGGTAGTAGTAATAGTACTGAGAAGGATGAAGAGAACAACTGAGGATGAAATGATACCAGTTTCTATAAATTGAAAACTGAATGAAAATAAATATTGAAATGCTATATTGCTTTTTTTTGTACAGATGCAAAAAGTGGGTTCAGAACACCAGGCGAGCTGATCTACAGGGAAAAACCAGCGAGTACCTGTACACTAACTGCAAACTTTGCTCTGAACATTTTGAGCCAAATCAGTTTATGAATCCCAGTGCGGAAAAATTGAGTCTTGTGTGGAATGCTGTCCCCACATTATTCAACATTCCAAATCCACCACCTAAAGTCACAACAAAAAGAAAAATGCCCTGTCGACAGGATCACCCTGCAAGTTCCAAAAAAGCCAGAACCAGCCATGAATCACAGGAAAAAGCAGGTAATTTAATTTACTGTATATATTTGTATGTTTTTAAATTGCTGTAGCTTTTATATGTACAAGTATTTTGATATAATTATGTCAGACTTGTTATCTCTGCGATAATATTATTTAGAACTGTGTATATCACATTGTGTGGGGTGTGGGTGAGGAGAGTGAAAAGGTAAAACATAAATGAACATATATGTCATTATTTCTGTCGCCTTGTCAGTGTCTCTCTCTCTCTCTCTCTCTCTCTCTCTCTCTCTCAGCTATTGTTTATTTGTATCTCTCACACATTTTCTGGAATGGTGTGTGTGTGTGTGTGTGTGTGTGTGTGTGTGTGTGTGTGTGTAATAGTCATAAACTAATTTTCATTTCCAGTGCCTGATCCTGTTCCTGGCCCCTCGGTTGACTGGCAGCCAACACTAGAAAGACAATAACAGAAAGTTTGCGTCTTCAAGTGGCAGGCAAAACAGAAAACTGCTCAAGCTGTGTCATATCTGAATTTTCCTTAGGCATTGACTTGCAAAATTACTACTGACTTTTACAAATATACTGCCTTAACATAATAAAATTTTAGTAAGTGATCTCAGAAAGGTTGAAATCAGGTATCTGAAGCAAAGTTCCTGTGGTAGTTGGTGCTATTTGTCGTGTCGGCTGTTGGTTCAAGGAGAAAGGCGAAAGTTTACGGCTGGATATGACACATTTGTTTTCGTCTGTGTGGATCCCGACACCAACTGGGTGGGTAATTTCGATAATTTAATAGTAACTCTCTCTCTCTCTCTCTCTCTCTCTCTCTTTGCTGTATCTCTTTTAAAACCTATGGAGAATCTGCAAAATTATGTCGATAACCCACGTATTTATTTTGGGGGACATGCCGCAGACAGTCAACATACGCACATGCTTTTTCTGTGTTGCTTCTCCTTTGCGCCTGGCTGCTATCTACTGTCTGGGGGAAGGGAGAGGGTGGTGAGGGACGCGGCGCGCCGCGAGCGAGCGAGGCTTCAGTTTTGCACATAGGGGAAAGAAGGGAGTGTGCCCTCTCCCTCATTCTACACTCTCTGGTCACACACACCACAGAATGAAACAACATCAATTATAACATTCCAAAGAAAGCCTGAACTTTCAATAATTTTTTTTACTTTGAGTTGGAAACTTGGCTAAATTCGAAGAATCGATGGGACCCGGCTTAAGTTGCAACTTATGGAGGGTAGCCAGTAAAACTGTTGAAAACCGACTGCATTCATACACTATCTTGATTCAGGTCTATGAGAGACGATTAATGCCTGTTCACTGCTTATTTCCATTGATGACTTCGCAGACCGGAGTTTCCCAGTCTTCGTTGCTTTCAGCATGCAACTGAAATAGGGAAAAAGAGTGCAGTATTTTTCTACATGGTTTTGATAGGCATGCACATGAAAACATTGAAAATACTACAGTTCCAGGGTGTTTTGTGCAAAGTTACTAACCAACAGCAAAGATAAGACTTCAAAGATGCGATATCTATAAATAAATAAAAAATTAAAAAAATAAAAAATCCCGATCTTCATAATTTTGACCCTAACTGCTTGTTTTTGTGTACAGCTAAGTATCGCTGGATGCGACTGTAGCTGGGTTTTCGCGTGCTGCGTTACATGTGGTCAGTTAAAATGGTGTTGTCTGGCAAAGATCAATCTCAGCTCTTTTTTAAAGGTTTACAGCCTTAGAAGTGGCTCAGGAAATTCTGAAATATATAGACATTGCCTGTGCAGTGGTGAGGGTGATGATTCAGGTGCTGATTTGGATTATGATAACAGCAGTCACAACCCACTTCATGATGTAAGAGTGAAAGTAACAGTAATGCAAGTTCTGTGCCCAAGACAGATCAACCAGAGTCTGTATCAGGCCAGGATAAAGTGACAGTGAACATGAACCAGTTGGCAGCACAAACACTTTCTCTCTAAAAGTGTAGCTGGGAAAGGGAAGGGAGGTGAGGAGAGTGTGGTTAGTCAGACTCACCACCAGCAGGGGATGGAGAGGAGCGGGCTGTATCAGTTAGCCCGGTGCTAACACACATCGGTGCTAACACACATCGAGCCAGCCTCTTTCTTTCCCATCATCAAATGTGTAATACTGGACCACAGGCACCCGACGAAAACAAAATTGACTGGAAATACTGGAATTAATTGTGATTCAGAGGGGTAGTGGAGGGAATGGGGGTGTGGGGGGGCACTTTTTTGGAAACCCCGATTTTTCACACGGCACACAGGAAAGACAAAATTGTTAAAATGTTCGGCAAGCAAGAGGTTAACTGAAAACAGAAGAGAGCAATTAGAAGACAGATTGGGAACTGAGAAGAGAACAGATTCTGTTTTGTCATCATTAAGGTTGACTTTGTTATCGTTCATTCAGCTTTTTACATCTTGGATTCATGTTTTTAGGTCACAATGAAGTGCTTGTGCATTCTGTGGCAGGGCTGATTATTGTTGCTTCGTGTCATGACCGAACAATTATAACAACAGAGTGGTTGTGAATGATCAGAGAGGGATGGTATACATGATAAATAAAGTGGGACCAAGCGTTGAGCCTTGTGGGGCGCGGAAAAGAAGAGGTATAGAGATGATACGAAATTGTTGACAAACTGTTTCCTGTCCAAACTGTTTCCCGTCCATCAAGTAATATTTGAACCATTTGAGTGCAGTAGAACAATGCCAAAGGTAGAAAGGTAGTTTCTAACTGAAAAAGAGTTGATGATCAATAGTGTCAAATGCTGCTGAAAGATCAAACAGGAGAGAACACAGAATTTATCTTCATCCATAGCTGTAACAGTATAATTCACCTTTCAGTGAAACTGAAAGAGTTACAGAGGTTATTAGTGTTTTAGGGATGTGAAATAATTGTTGAAAAACTATTTTTCCAATGATTTTTGGAAAGAAAAGGTAAACTTGAGAGTTGTATAGTCATTCATTTGAAAAAAAGTTATTTGTTCAGAACCTAATTCTTTTATGTGTGATTTAAAAGAGTTGTTAATGTGAAAAAGTGCTGTGTGCTCAACAGAATTGTGTGTGTGCTTTTAGATAATTGTTGAGTTGTGTATTTGAAGCAGAACAGCTGTGTGTGTGTGTGTGTGTGTGTGTGTGTGTGTGTGTGTGTGTGTGTGAAGCAGAACAGTATTTGTATGTATGATTTTAGAGAGTTGTGTAGTTGTTTATTAGTACAGAACAGTGCAGTGTGTGTGTGTGTGTGTGTGTGTGTGTGTGTGTGTGTGTGTGTGTGTGTGAAACAGAACATATTTGTATTTATGATTTTAGAGAGTTGTGTAGTGGTTTATTAGTACAGAACAGTACAGTGTGTGTGATTTGACAGTTGTACAGAACAGTACAGTGTGTGTGTGTGTGATTTGACAGTTGTACAGAACAGTACAGTGTGTGTGTGTGTGTGATTTGACAGTTGTACAGAACAGTACAGTGTGTGTGTGTGTGATTTGACAGTTGTACAGAACAGTACAGTGTGTGTGTGTGTGTGTGATTTGACAGTTGTACAGAACAGTACAGTGTGTGTGTGTGTGATTTGACAGTTGTACAGAACAGTACAGTGTGTGTGATTTGACAGTTGTACAGAACAGTACAGTGTGTGTGATTTGACAGTTGTACAGAACAGTACAGTGTGTGTGATTTGACAGTTGTACAGAACAGTATAGTGTGTGTGTGTGTGATTTGACAGTTGTACAGAACAGCACAGTGTGTGTGTGTGTGTGTGTGTGTGTGTGTGTGTGTGTGTGTGTGTGATTTGACAGTTGTACAGAACAGTACAGTGTGTGTGTGTGTGTGTGTGTGTGTGTGTGTGTGTGTGTGTGTGTGTGTGTGTGTGTGTGATTTGACAGTTGCACAGAACAATACAGTGTGTGTGATTTGACAGTTGTACAGAACAGTACAGTGTGTGTGATATGACAGTTGTACAGAACAGTACAGTGTGTGTGTGTGTGATTTGACAGTTGTACAGAACAGTACAGTGTGTGTGATTTGACAGTTGTACAGAACAGTACAGTGTGTGTGATTTGACAGTTGTACAGAACAGTACAGTGTGTGTGTGTGTGTGTGTGTGTGTGTGTGTGTGTGTGTGTGTGTGTGTGATTTGACAGTTGTACAGAACAGTACAGTGTGTGTGATTTGACAGTTGTACAGAACAGTACAGTGTGTGTGTGTGTGTGTGTGTGTGTGTGTGTGTGTGTGTGTGTGTGTGTGTGTGATATTGGACAGTTGTACAGAACAGTACAGTGTTTGTGTGTGTGTGTGTGTGTGTGTGTGTGTGTGTGTGTGTGTGTGATTTGACAGTTGTACAGAACAGTACAGTGTGTGTGTGTGTGTGTGTGTGTGTGTGTGTGTGTGTGTGTGTGTGTGTGTGATTTGACAGTTGTGCAGAACAGTACAGTGTGTGTGTGTGTGTGTGTGTGTGTGTGATTTGACAGTTGTACAGAACAGTACAGTGTGTGTGTGTGTGTGTGTGTGTGATTTAACAGTTGTACAGAACAGTACAGTGTGTGTGTGTGTGTGTGTGTGTGTGTGTGTGTGTGTGTGTGTGTGTGATTTGACAGTTGTGCAGAACAGTACAGTGTGTGTGTGTGTGTGTGTGTGTGTGTGTGTGTGTGTGTGTGTGATTTGACAGTTGTACAGAACAGTACAGTGTGTGTGATTTGACAGTTGTACAGAACAGTACAGTGTGTGTGATTTGACAGTTGTACAGAACAGTACAGTGTGTGTGATTTGACAGTTGTACAGAACAGTACAGTGTGTGTGATTTGACAGTTGTACAGAACAGTACAGTGTGTGTGTGTGTGTGTGTGTGTGTGTGTGTGTGTGTGATTTGACAGTTGTACAGAACAGTATAGTGTGTGTGATTTGACAGTTGTACAGAACAGTACAGTGTGTGTGTGTGTGATTTGACAGTTGTACAGAACAGTACAGTGTGTGTGATTTGACAGTTGTACAGAACAGTACAGTGTGTGTGTGTGTGATTTGACAGTTGTACAGAACAGTACAGTGTGTGTGTGTGTGATTTGACAGTTGTACAGAACAGTACAGTGTGTGTGTGTGTGTGTGTGTATTGACAGATGTACAGAACAGTACAGTGTGTGTGTGTGTGTGGTGTGTGTTGTGTGTGTGTGTGTGATTGACAGTTGTACCAAACAGTACAGTGTGTGTTGTTGTGTGTGTGTGTGTGTGTGAGATTTTACAGTTGTGGCAGAACAGTACAGTGTTGTGTGTTTGTGGTGTGTGGTGTGTGTGTGTGGATTTGACAGATGTACAGGAACAGTACTGTGTGTGTGTGTTGTGTGTGTTGTGTGTGTGTGATTTGACAGTTGCACAGAACAGTACCATGTGTGTGTGTGTGTGTGTGTGTGTGTGTGTGTGTGTGTGATTTGACAATTGTGCAGAACAGTACAGTGTGTGTGTGTGTGTGTGTGTGTGTGATTTGACAGTTGTACAGAACAGTACAGTGTGTGTGTGTATGTGTGTTTTGACAGTTGTACAGAACAGTACAGTGTGTGTGTGTGTGTGTATGTGTGTGTGTGTGTGTGTGATTTGACAGTTGTACAGAACAGTACAGTGTGTGTGTGTGTGTGTGTGTGTGTGTGTGTGTGTGATTTGACAGTTGTACAGAACAGTACAGTGTGTGTGTGTGTGTGTGTGTGTGTGTGTGTGTGATTTGACAGTTGTACAGAACAGTACAGTGTGTGTGTGTGTGTGTGTGTGTGTGTGTGTGTGTGTGTGTGTGATTTGACAGTTGTACAGAACAGTACAGTGTGTGTGTGTATGATTTGACAGTTGTACAGAACAGTACAGTGTGTGTGTGTGTGTGTGTGTGTGTGTGTGTGTGTGTGTGTGTGTGTGATTTGACAGTTGTACAGAAGAGTACAGTGTGTGTGTGTGTGTGTGTGTGTGTGTGTGTGTGTGTGTGTGTGTGTGTGTGTGTGTGATTTGACAGTTGTGCAGAACAGTACAGTGTGTGTGTGTGTGTGTGTGTGTGTGTGTGTGTGTGTGTGATTTGACAGTTGTACAGAACAGTACAGTGTGTGTGTGTGTGTGTGTGTGTGTGTGTGTGTGTGTGTGTGTGTGTGTGTGTGTGATTTGACAGTTGTGCAGAACAGTACAGTGTGTGTGTGTGTGTGTGTGTGTGTGTGTGTGTGTGTGTGTGTGTGTGATTTGACAGTTGTGCAGAACAGTACAGTGTGTGTGTGTGTGTGTGTGTGTGTGTGTGTGTGTGTGTGTGTGTGATTTGACAGTTGTACAGAACAGTACAGTGTGTGTGATTTGACAGTTGTACAGAACAGTACAGTGTGTGTGTGTGTGTGTGTGTGTGTGTGTGTGTGTGTGTGTGTGTGTGTGTGTGTGTGTGTGTGATTTGATAGTTGTACAGAACAGTACAGTGTGTGTGATTTGACAGTTGTACAGAACAGTACAGTGTGTGTGATTTGACAGTTGTACAGAACAGTACAGTGTGTGTGTGTGTGTGTGTGTGTGTGTGTGTGTGTGTGTGTGTGTGTGTGTGTGTGTGTGTGTGATTTGATAGTTGTACAGAACAGTACAGTGTGTGTGATTTGACAGTTGTACAGAACAGTACAGTGTGTGTGATTTGACAGTTGTACAGAACAGTACAGTGTGTGTGTGTGATTTGACAGTTGTACAGAACAGTACAGTGTGTGTGTGTGTGATTTGACAGTTGTACAGAACAGTACAGTGTGTGTGATTTGACAGTTGTACAAAATGATATAGTGTGTGTGTGGTGTGTGTCAGAAGTGTGACACAGAACTGCAGCAGATGGTGATGTGATGTTTAGTTTAGTGTGATTTGATGTGGTGTGTGATGTACTGCAGCAGATAGTGATGTGGTGTGAGACCCAGAACTGCAGCAGATAGTGATGTGGTGTGATGTGGTGTGAGACCCAGTACTGCAGCAGATAGTAATGTGATGTGATGTGGTGTGAGACCCAGTACTGCAGCAGATAGTGATGTGGTGTGATGTGGTGTGAGACCCAGTACTGCAGCAGATAGTAATGTGACATGGTGTGATGTATGATACAGAACTGCAGCAGATAGTGATGTGATGTGATGTGGTGTGAGACCCAGTACTGCAGCAGATAGTAATGTGACATGGTGTGATGTATGATACAGAACTGCAGCAGATAGTGATGTGATGTGATGTGGTGTGAGACCCAGTACTGCAGCAGATAGTAATGTGACATGGTGTGATGTATGATACAGAACTGCAGCAGATAGTGATGTGATGTGATGTGGTGTGAGAACCAGAACTGCAGCAGATAGTGATGTGATGTGGTGTGAGACCCAGAACTGCAGCAGATAGTGATGTGATGTGATGTGGTGTGAGACCCAGAACTGCAGCAGATAGTGATGTGATGTGGTGTGAGAACCAGAACTGCAGCAGATAGTGATGTGATGTGGTGTGATGTATGACACAGAACTGCAGCAGATAGTGATGTGATGTGGTGTGATGTATGACACAGAACTGCAGCAGATAGTAATGTGATGTGGTGTGATGTATGACACAGAACTGCAGCAGATAGTAATGTGATGTGGTGTGATGTATGACACAGAACTGCAGCAGATAGTAATGTGATGTGGTGTGATCTGACACAGAACTGCAGCAGACAGAAATGTGATGTGATGCGGTGTGTGACACAGAACTGCAGCAGATAGTGATGTGGTGTGGTGTGATGTATGGCAGAACTGCAACAGATAGTGATGTGGTGTGATGTGGTTTGATGTGATGTGGTGTGGTGTGATGTATGACAGAACTGCAGCAGATAGTGATGCGGTGTGATGTGGTTTGGTTTGATGTGTTCTGATGTGATGCGGTGTGTGACAGAACTGCAGCAGATAGTGATATGATCTGGTGTGGTGTGACGTGATGATGAGATGTGGTATGATGTGACACAGAAGTGCAGCAGATAGTGGTGTGATGTGATGAGATGTGGTGTGATGTGATGAGATGTGTGATGAGATGTGGTGTGGTGTGATGATTAGATGTGATGTGATGATGAGATGTGGTGTGATGTGATGATGAGATGTGATGTGATGAGATGTGGTGTGATGTGATGAGATGTGTGATGAGATGTGGTGTGATGATTAGATGTGATGTGATGATGAGATGTGGTGTGATGTGATGATGAGATGTGGTGTGATGAGATGTGTGGTGTGATGAGATGTGGTGTGATGAGATGTGTGATGAGATGTGGTGTGGTGTGATGATTAGATGTGATGTGATGATGAGATGTGGTGTGATGTGATGATGAGATGTGATGATGAGATGTGGTGTGATGTGATGATGAGATGTGATGTGATGTGATGAGATGTGCATGTGGTGTGATGTGATGAGATGTTGTGTGATGTGACACAGAACTGCAACAAATAGTGAATGGCGCCAGGCAGGATCAAGGGCAGGGAAGACGACGGCCACAGACCACACTGTACGTCATTGGAGGATTCCTGCAGGCACGCACTGGGTCAGTGCTACACGCTTCTCTTTCCTGTCTCACTGTAATCTTCTGTCTCTCTGTCATTCTCTGTCTCTCTCTCTTTCTCTCTCTCTGTCTTGACGCAGTATATATTATTGACCTTGTTACTTGCTGCATTTGAATTGTATTCTGTGTGACTTGTTATTTGATGACGGTAAAAACTTGGATATATAATTGACCTAATTACTTGATGTATTCGATTGTGTTCTATGTGACTTGTTATTTGATGGTTGTTTAATCAGTGGTTAAGTATACTGCACACTGTGTACTTTCGGAGGTGCCCTCTGGTACTTCTTGTGTCTTTTTCTCTCCTTTCCATTGTACCATTGTATCATAACATTAATAGTCATCTTTGATGCTGTTGCATTCACTTTTTCTGTTCCATGACTAAAACACTCAACACTTGGCCAATATCCAATGGTTTTAAAGTAGGTTTTCTGAATATTAATCATATCATCAACAAACTCGCTGATGTATCCCATGTCCTTTCAAACTCCGGAAAACAGTTTCATATATTCGGATTTGCTGAATCAAGACTAACAGACCATATTCAGGACTCTGATTTACTACTACCAGGCTATTGTAGTATTCGTAATGATCCAAAATATTTTAGAGAAACAGGCCTTGTTGTATATGTTCAACAAGACATTAACTTTAAAGAATTGAATCACTCAATCATTATCAAGTTGAATCTGTATGGATCGAAATATGCTTTAAGAAATCAAAACCTATCCTACTTTATCTATAGAAATCCAGCTGAACATGTAGATTGAATAGACAAGTTTATGTTGATGATGGAAGAAGCTTCTTTGTCTTCAAGTGAAATAATACCATTAGGTGACTTTAATATTGACTTACTCAAATTAAACAAACACTGGACAAAAATTTATGAATCATTTCACCTAACGCAGTTAATTGATATACCTACGAGAGTTACTGCAACTTATAGATCATATATATGCTTCATCTACAAACTCCATAACAGAAGTATGTTCCCCAACGTTTGGCTGCAGTGACCATTCCCCTATATATTTAACATGGTCCAAATGAAGTGTAAAAATTCCTGCAAATAGACATAAAACCGTTTGCTACAGAGATTTTAGACAATTTGATAAGGATTTATTTCTACAGAACTTGATACATTCCAGTATGTCAGCTGTTTATCAGTTCTCTAATCTTGAAGAAGCACTTGAGGTTTGGTATCACAATTTTCTTAATGTATATGATAAACATGCTCCATTCATAACAAAACGTGTCAAAAGCTATCCTAAACAGCCATGGATGACTAAAACCATTGATGATAAGATTAAGGAAAGAGACTCGTCTCTCTCAGAAAGTAAGAAAGATGAATTCAGAAAACAACATCATCTTGTAAATGCTTTGAAACGTTCAGAAAAAAAGAATTATTTTCAAGAACTTATTTCCACAAAATCCAATAATAAACTGATTTGGAAAGCCATAAATAAGTCAAATAATAAACATAATAACATGCAATCCACAGCAACTAATGACATATCAGCAGAAAACCTAAATACACATTTTTGTAATATAGCTAACTCAACAGTAGTAACAAACACATCATCCCTTAATTCACTTGATATTCTCAAAACCTTTTGTAACTCTAAAAATATTTCATCACACCTTGATATCCCTCTTATGGATATATAATGAAGTTTACTATGCTCTTTCCCACTTAAAGCAAACAGGTTCGAAAGGTATTGATGGTATAGATGGAAAGATATTAAAACTCTCTGCTCCTATAATTGCCGAAACACTTACTTATGTCTATAACCAATGTATCACAAAAAAGTTAATTCCTAAATCTTTTAAAGTCGTGAAAGTAGTGCCCATTTTTAAGTCAGGAGACCGTACAGACCCTTCCAATTACAGACCAATTTCAATCTTATCAATATTATCAAAACCTTTAGAAAAACACATTAAAAAACATATCCTTAATCATTTCAGTCACTACAAATTGTTTCATCCAAATCAGTCTGGTTTCAGGTCAAAGCACTCCTGTCATACAGCACTCACTAACTTAGTCGAACAATGGCTCACAAATATAAACAATAATGAAATTACTGGTGTTCTCATGGTGGATTTTATGAAGGCATTCGATGTGATAGACCGCACTCTTCTTTTGAAAAAACTAAAATTATATGGCTTTTCTAGAAATACACTTGAACTCATATCTTCATTTCTATCAGACAGAAGACAAATTGTATCTATTAATGAATCTCAATCCTCTTTACAGTCTATTATGGAGTTCCTCAAGGTTCAGTGCTTGGTCCAATATTATTTTCTGTTTATATAAATGATTTGCCTCTATTTATTAATGCATTATGTGAGATGTTTGCAGACAATACACCAACACATACAAATCACACTACAATAGACAAAATGTATTATACTCTGCAACAAAGCATTAATGACATAGTTAGATGGTCCAATTTAAATAACATGCGTCTCTATCCAAAAAACCCAAAATGTCTCATACTCACCACCAGACAGAAACGCCAAAACTTTTCACACGAACTTCCACCCCTTTCCATAAATGGTCAACCAATAGAAGAAGTTGATAATCATAAAATTCTTGGAGTCACCATTGATAACAACTTATCTTGGTCCAGTCATATTATGTCATTATGCAAAACTCTATCCCAAAAAATTTATCAGCTTTCCAGAATTAAACATTTTTTTGATTTGCATTGTCGAAAATTATTCTTTTTTGCTTATATTGCATCACATATTAACTATGCACCAACACTCTGGGATTCAGCTAGCGATAATATACTAAAACCTTTACTAAGTCTGCATAGACGAGCTCTTAAATCAATCCTTCTGAAATCTTCATCACTGACTGCTGACAACTACAGACATTTAAATATTTTTCCCCTAGAGCTTAAACTTGAATACAACAAAGCACTTTTTATTTTTTAAATCATGTCTAATTATGCTCCATCTTTGAGAGATAGATTTCCCACCACGCTAGTCCGTCAGACCAACAAGATTAAGATCCCCATTCCAAGAGTAGATCTGTTTAAATCCAGTCTCATTTATTGAGGAGGCTGTTTATGGAACAATGTTTCATCCAATTTTAATGTTCAGAAAAGCATTCAAGAATTCAAAAAACATTACCATACACACCTTATGGACAAATATGTCAACAATCCTACTTAACTTGACTTTATCTTATTGAATACGCATATATAGTTTAATTGTATATCTAACCACTATCACAGTACTTGATGATATACAACCACAATCAGTGTCCTGCATACTTTGTGTTGTTGTTGTGTTTTTTGTTTTGTTTTTGTTTGTTTGTTTGTTTGGTGTGTTTTTGTTTTTTTTTTTGGGGGGGGGGGGTTGTTTCTTGTTTTTTGGAGGGGGGAGGGTGATCTTTTTCCTTCATAATATTATGTTTGTATCAGGATTATGCACATGTGCATGTTTAAATGTGTATGTGAATGTCATGTCCTTATTTCTACATCTCCTTGTTACTTTGTGGATGTTTTGATTCATTTTCATTTTCCATTTGCCCTGAGGGCAGGATGAAAAAAAGCACATGTATGCTTATTCCACTTCCCTCTCTGTCATCCTGTCTCTTGTCATCCTCTCTCTCTCTGTCATCCTCTGTCTCTCTCTGTCATCCTCTGTCTGTCATCCTCTCTCTCTCTCTGTCATCCTCTGTCTGTCATCCTCTGTCTCTCTCTGTCATCCTCTGTCTGTCATCCTCTGTGTCTCTGTCATCCTCTGTCTGTCTCTGTCATCCTCTCTCTGTCATCCTCTGTCTGTCTCTGTCATCCTCTGTCTCTGTCTGTCTCTGTCATCCTCTCTCTGTCATCCTCTGTCTGTCTCTGTCATCCTCTGTCTGTCTCTGTCATCCTCTCTCTGTCATCCTCTGTCTGTCTCTGTCATCCTCTGTCTGTCTCTGTTATCCTCTGTCTCTCTCTCATCCTCTGTCTGTCATCCTCTCTCTCTCTGTCATCCTCTGTCTGTCATCCTCTGTCTGTCATCCTCTGTCATCCTCTCTCTGTCATCCTCTGTCTGTCATCCTCT
This sequence comes from Babylonia areolata, assembly GCF_041734735.1. NCBI lineage: Eukaryota > Metazoa > Mollusca > Gastropoda > Neogastropoda > Buccinidae > Babylonia > Babylonia areolata. Next base: position 132,706 of record NC_134900.1, on the reverse strand, counting down.
GTCTGTCATCCTCTGTCATCCTCTGTCTGTCATCCTCTCTCTGTCATCCTCTGTCTGTCTCTGTCATCCTCTGTCTGTCTCTGTCATCCTCTGTCTCTCTGTCATCCTCTGTCTGTCTCTGTCATCCTCTGTCTGTCTCTGTCATCCTCTGTCTCTCTGTCATCCTCTGTCTCTCTCTGTCATCCTCTGTCTCTCTCTGTCATCCTCTGTCTGTCATCCTCTGTCTGTCTCTGTCATCCTCTGTCATCCTCTGTCTGTCATCTTCTGTCATCCTCTGTCTGTCTCTGTCATCCTCTGTCTGTCATCCTCTGTCATCCTCTGTCTGTCTCTGTCTGTCTCTGTCATCCTCTGTCTCTGTCTGTCATCCTCTGTCATCCTCTGTCTGTCTCTGTCTGTCTCTGTCATCCTCTGTCTGTCTCTGTCTCTGTCATCCTCTGTCTGTCTCTGTCATCCTCTGTCTGTCATCCTCTGTCTCTGTCATTCTCTCTCTGTGTCATCCTCTGTCTCTCTGTCATTCTCTCTCTCTGTCATTCTCTCTCTGTGTCATCCTCTGTCTCTCTGTCATTCTCTCTCTGTGTCATTCTCTCTCTGTGTCATCCTCTGTCTCTCTGTCATCCTCTGTCTCTCTCTGTCATCCTCTGTCTGTGTCATCCTCTGTCTCTCTCTGTCATTCTCTCTCTGTGTCATCCTCTGTCTCTCTGTCATTCTCTCTCTGTGTCATTCTCTGTCTCTCTGTCATCCTCTCTCTCTCTGTCATCCTCTGTCTGTCTCTGTCATCCTCTGTCTGTCATCCTCTGTCATCCTCTGTCTGTCTCTGTCATCCTTTGTCTGTCATCCTCTGTCTGTCATCCTCTGTCTGTCTCTGTCATCCTCTGTCTGTCATCCTCTGTCTGTCATCCTCTCTCTGTCATCCTCTGTCTGTCTCTGTCATCCTCTGTCTGTCATCCTCTGTCATCCTCTGTCTGTCATCCTCTCTCTGTCATCCTCTGTCTGTCATCCTCTGTCTGTCTCTGTCATCCTCTCTCTGTCATCCTCTGTCATCCTCTGTCTGTCTCTGTCATCCTCTCTCTGTCATCCTCTGTCTGTCATCCTCTGTCATCCTCTGTCTGTCATCCTCTGTCATCCTCTGTCTGTCATCCTCTGTCTGTCATCCTCTGTCTGTCTCTGTCATCCTCTCTCTGTCATCCTCTGTCATCCTCTGTATGTCATCCTCTGTCTGTCTCTGTCATCCTCTCTCTGTCATCCTCTGTCATCCTCTGTCTGTCATCCTCTGTCTGTCTCTGTCATCCTCTCTCTGTCATCCTCTGTCTGTCTCTGTCATCCTCTGTCTGTCTCTGTCATCCTCTGTCTGTCTCTGTCATCCTCTGTCTGCCATCCTCTGTCTGTCTCTGTCATCCTCTGTCTGTCATCCTCTGTCTGTCTCTGTCATCCTCTGTCTGTCATCCTCTGTCTGTCTCTGTCATCCTCTGTCTGTCTCTGTCATCCTCTGTCTGTCATCCTCTGTCTGTCTCTGTCATCCTCTGTCTGTCATCCTCTGTCTGTCTCTGTCATCCTCTGTCTCTGTCATCCTCTGTCTCTCTGTCATCCTCTGTCTGTCTCTGTCATCCTCTGTCTGTCATCCTCTGTCTGTCTCTGTCATCCTCTGTCTGTCTCTGTCATCCTCTGTCTGTCATTCTCTGTCTGTCTCTGTCATCCTCTGTCTGTCATCCTCTGTCTGTCTCTGTCATCCTCTGTCTGTCTCTGTCATCCTCTGTCTGTCATCCTCTGTCTGTCTCTGTCATCCTCTGTCATCCTCTGTCTGTCTCTGTCATCCTCTGTCTGTCATCCTCTGTCTGTCTCTGTCATCCTCTGTCTGTCATCCTCTGTCTGTCTCTGTCATCCTCTGTCATCCTCTGTCTGTCTCTGTCATCCTCTGTCTGTCATCCTCTGTCTGTCTCTGTCATCCTCTGTCTGTCTCTGTCTCTCTGTCATCCTCTGTCTGTCTCTGTCATCCTCTGTCTGTCATCCTCTGTCTCTCTGTCATCCTCTGTCTGTCTCTGTCATCCTCTGTCTGTCATCCTCTGTCTGTCTCTGTCATCCTCTGTCTGTCTCTGTCATCCTCTATCTGTCTCTCTGTCATCCTCTGTCTGTCTCTGTCATCCTCTGTCTGTCTCTGTCATCCTCTGTCTCTCTGTCATCCTCTGTCTGTCATCCTCTGTCTGTCTCTGTCATCCTCTGTCTGTCATCCTCTGTCTCTCTGTCATCCTCTGTCTGTCTCTGTCATCCTCTGTCTGTCATCCTCTGTCTGTCTCTGTCATCCTCTGTCTGTCTCTGTCATCCTCTGTCTGTCATCCTCTGTCTGTCTCTGTCATCCTCTGTCTGTCTCTGTCATCCTCTGTCTCTCTGTCATCCTCTGTCTGTCTCTGTCATCCTCTGTCTGTCTCTCTGTCATCCTCTGTCTGTCTCTGTCATCCTCTGTCTGTCTCTGTCATCCTCTGTCTCTCTGTCATCCTCTGTCTGTCTCTGTCATCCTCTGTCTGTCATCCTCTGTCTGTCTCTGTCATCCTCTGTCTGTCTCTGTCATCCTCTGTCTCTCTGTCATCCTGTGTCTCTGTCTCTGTCATTCTCTCTCTCTCGGTCATCCTCTGTCTCTCTGTCATCCTCTGTCAGTCTCTGTCTCTGCCATCCTCTGTCATCCTCTCTCTCTCTCTGTCATCCTCTGTCTCTGTCATCCTCTCTCTCTCTGTGTCATCCTCTGTCTCTGTCATCCTCTGTCTCTCTGTCATTCTCTCTCTGTGTCATCCTCTGTCTCTCTGTCATTCTCTCTCTGTCATTCTCTCTCTGTGTCATCCTCTGTCTCTCTGTCATTCTCTCTCTGTCATTCTCTCTCTGTGTCATCCTCTGTCTCTCTGTCATTCTCTCTCTGTGTCATTCTCTCTCTGTCATCCTCTGTCTCTCTCTGTGTCATCCTCTGTCTCTCTCTGTCATTCTCTCTCTCTCTGTGTCATCCTCTGTCTCTCTCTGTCATCCTCTGTCTGTGTCATCCTCTGTCTCTCTCTGTCATTCTCTCTCTGTGTCATTCTCTGTCTCTCTGTCATTCTCTCTCTCTGTCATCCTCTGTGTGTGTCATCCTCTGTCTCTCTCTGTCATTCTCTCTCTGTGTCATTCTCTCTCTGTCATCCTCTGTCTCTCTCTGTGTCATCCTCTGTCTCTCTCTGTCATTCTCTCTCTCTCTCTGTCATCCTCTGTCTCTCTCTGTCATCCTCTGTCTGTGTCATCCTCTGTCTCTCTCTGTCATTCTCTCTCTCTGTCATCCTCTCTCTCTGTCATTCTCTCTCTCTGTCATCCTCTCTTTCTGTCATTCTCTCTCTCTCTGTCATCCTCTGTCTCTCTCTGTCATCCTCTGTCTGTCATCCTCTATCTCTCTGTCATTCCCTCTCTCTGTCATTCCCTCTCTCTGTCATTCTCTCTCTCTCTGTCATCCTCTCTTTCTCCCTGTCATCCTCTGTCTCTCTGTCATCCTCTGTCTGTCATCCTCTGTCTCTCTGTCATTCCCTCTCTCTGTCATTCCCTCTCTCTGTCATTCTCTCTCTCTCTGTCATCCTCTCTTTCTCCCTGTCATCCTCTGTCTCTCTGTCATCCTCTGTCTGTCATCCTCTGTCTCTCTGTCATTCCCTCTCTCTGTCATTCCCTCTCTCTGTCATCCTCTGTCTCTCTGTCATCCTCTCTTTCTCCCTGTCATCCTCTGTCTCTCTGTCATCCTCTCTCTGTCCTCCTGTCTCTCTGTCATCCTCTGTCTCTCTGTCATCCTCTGTCTCTCTGTCATCCTCTGTCTCTGTCTCTCTGTCATCCTCTGTCTCTCTGTCATCCTCTGTCTGTCATCCTCTCTCTCTATGTCATCCTCTGTCTCTCTGTCATCCTCTGTCTGTCATCCTCTGTCTCTCTGTCATCCTCTGTCTCTCTGTCATCCTCTCTCTCTATGTCATCCTCTGTCTCTCTGTCATCCTCTGTCTGTCATCCTCTGTCTGTCATCCTCTGTCTCTCTGTCATCCTCTGTCTGTCATCCTCTGTCTGTCATCCTCTGTCTCTCTGTCATCCTCTGTCTCTCTGTGTCATCCTCTGTCTCTCTGTCATCCTCTGTCTCTCTCTCTGTCTTTGTCATCCTCTGTCTTTGTCATCCTCTGTCTCTCTCTCTGTCTTTGTCATCCTCTGTCTTTGTCATCCTCTGTCTCTCTGTCATCCTCTGTCTCTCTCTGTGTCTTTGTCATCCTCTGTCTTTGTCATCCTCTCTATCTGTCATCCCCTCTTTCTGTCATCCTCTGTCTTTGTCATCCCCTCTTTCTGTCATCCTCTGTCATCCTCTCTCTCTCTGTCATCCCCTCTTTCTGTCATCCTCTGTCTTTGTCATCCTCTGTCTCTCACTCTGTCATTCTTTCTCTGTCATCCTCTGTCATCTTCTCTCTCTCTGTCATCCTTTGTCTCTGTCATCCTCTGTCTCTCTGTCATCCTCTCTCTCTCTCTGTCATCCTCCCTCTGTCATCCTCCCTCTGTTATCCTCTGTCTCTCTGTCATCCTCTCTCTCTCTCTCTGTCATCCTCTTTCTCTCTGTCACCCTCTGTCATCATCTCTCTCTCTGTCATCCTTTCTCACCGAGTCTCTCATTAGTCACTGTCATTGTCTGCCATCTGTCATCTCATCTCTGTCTCTGTCATCCTCTCTCTGTCATCCTCTCTCTCTCTCTGTCATCCTCCCTCTGTCATCCTCTGTCTCTCTGTCACCCTCTGTCATCCTCTCTCTCTCTCTCTGTCATCCTCTGTCTCTCTGTCACCCTCTGTCATCATCTCTCTCTCTGTCATCCTTTCTCACCGAGTCTCTCATTAGTCACTGTCATTGTCTGTCATCTGTCATCTCATCTCTGTCTCTCTGTCATCCTCTGTCTCTCTGTCATCCTCTGTCTCTCTGTCATCCTCCCTCTGTCATCCTCTGTCTCTCTGTCATCCTCTGTCATCCTCTCTCTGTCATCCTCTGTCTCTCTGTCATCCTCTGTCTCTCTGTCATCCTCCCTCTGTCATCCTCTGTCTCTCTGTCATCCTCCCTCTGTCATCCTCTCTCTCTCTCTGTCATCCTCTGTCATCCTCTCTCTCTCTGTGTCATCCTCTGTCTCTCTCTCTCTCTCTGTCATCCTCTCTCTGTGTCATCCTCTGTCATCATCTCTCTCTCTCTCTGTCATCCTCTCTCTGTGTCATCCTCTGTCTCTCTGTCACCCTCTGTCATCATCTCTTTCTCTGTCATCCTGTCTCTCTCTGTCATCCTTTCTCACCGAGTCTCTCATTAGTCACTGTCATTATCTGTCTGTCTGTCATCTGTCATCTCATCTCTGTCTCTCTGTCATCTCATCCTCTGTCTCTCTCCTGTCTTTCTCTGTATGTGTGGATTTGTAAAGTACATGATTGATATAACTGTTATCTTTTTTATTATTATCTGTTACCTCTTCTTGTATGAGCTATATTCTATGTCCATACAATGTCCATGATGTGTCAGGCCCAAGTGTCCATACAATGTCTGTGATGTGTGTCAGGCCCAAGTGTCCATACAATGTGATGTGTGTCAGGCCCAAGTGTCTATACATTGTCTGTGATGTGTGTCAGGCCCAAGTGTCCATACATTGTGATGTGTGTCAGGCCCAAGTGTCCATACAATGTCTGTGATGTGTGTCAGGCCCAAGTGTCCATACAATGTGATGTGTGTCAGGCCCAAGTGTCCATACAATGTGATGTGTGTCAGGCCCAAGTGTCCATACAATGTGATGTGTGTCAGGCCCAAGTGTCTATACATTGTCTGTGATGTGTGTCAGGCCCAAGTGTCCATACATTGTCAGTGATGTGTGTCAGGCCCAAGTGTCTGTACAATGTCTGTGATGTGTGTCAGGCCCAAGTGTCCATTCAATGTGATGTGTGTCAGGCCCAAGTGTCCATACAATGTGATGTGTGTCAGGCCCAAGTGTCCATACATTGTCAGTGATGTGTGTCAGGCCCAAGTGTCTATACAATGTCTGTGATGTGTGTCAGGCCCACGTGTCTATATAATGTATGTGATGTGTGTCAGGCCCAAGTGTCCATACAATGTCTGTGATGTGTGTCAGGCCCAAGTGTCCATACAATGTCTGTGATGTGTGTCAGGTCCAAGTGTCCATACAATGTCCATGATGTGTCAGGCCCAAGTGTCCATACAATGTCCATGATGTGTCAGGCCAAAGTGTCCATACAATGTGATGTGTGTCAGGCCCAAGTGTCTATACAATGTGTGTGATGTGTGTCAGGCCCAAGTGTCCATACAATGTCTGTGATGTGTATGTCAGGCCCAAGTGTTAATGTCCATGATGGGTCAGGCCCAAGTGTCCATACAATGTGATGTGTGTCAGGCCCAAGTGCCCATACAATGTGATGTGTGTCAGGCCCAAGTGTCCATACAATGTGATGTGTGTCAGGCCCAAGTGTCCATACAATGTCTGTGATGTATGTCAGGCCCAAGTGTCCATACAATGTCCATGATGTGTCAGGCCCAAGTGTCCATACAATGTGATGTGTGTCAGGCCCAAGTGTCCATACATTGTCTGTGATGTGTGTCGGGCCCAAGTGTCCATACATTATGATGTGTGTCAGGCCCAAGTGTCCATACATTGTGATGTGTGTCGGGCCCAAGTGTCCATACAATGTCAGTAACGTGTGTCAGGCCAAGTGTCCATACAATGTCCATGATGTGTGTCAGGCCAAGTGTCCATACAATGTCATTCATGTGTCGGGCCCAAGTGTCCATACAATGTCAGTGATGTGTCGGGCCCAGGTGTCCATACAATGTGAAATTGTGTCAGTCCCAAGTGTCCATACAATGTGATGTGTGTCAGGCCCAAGTGTCCATACAATGTGAAATTGTGTCGGGCCCAAGTGTCCATACAATGTGAAATTGTGTCAGGCCCAAGTGTCCATACAATGTGAAATTGTGTCAGGCCCAAGTGTCCATACAATGTCCATGATGTGTCGGGCCCAAGTGTCCATACAATGTCTGTGATGTGTGTCAGGCCCAAGTGCCCATACAATGTGATGTGTGTCAGGCCCAAGTGTCCATACAATGTGATGTGTGTCAGGCCCAAGTGTCCATACAATGTGATGTGTGTCAGGCCCAAGTGTCCATACAATGTGATGTGTGTCGGGCCCAAGTGTCCATACAATGTCATTAATGTGTGTCAGGCCAAGTGTCCATACAATGTCCATGATGTGTGTCAGGCCAAGTGTCCATACAAAGTCATTTATGTGTCGGGCCCAAGTGTCCATACAATGTCAGTGATGTGTCGGGCCCAGGTGTCCATACAATGTCAGTGATGTGTCGGGCCCAAGTGTCCATACAATGTCATTTATGTGTCGGGCCCAAGTGTCCATACAATGTCAGTGATGTGTCGGGCCCAGGTGTCCATACAATGTGAAATTGTGTCAGTCCCAAGTGTCCATACAATGTGATGTGTGTCAGGCCCAAGTGTCCATACAATGTGAAATTGTGTCGGGCCCAAGTGTCCATACAATGTGAAATTGTGTCAGGCTCAAGTGTCCATACAATGTGAAATTGTGTCGGGCCCAAATGTCCATACAATGTCCATGATGTGTCGGGCCAAAGTGTCCATACAATGTCTGTGATGTGTGTCAGGCCCAAGTGTCCATACAATGTGATGTGTGTCAGGCCCAAGTGTCCATACAATGTCCATGATGTGTCGGGCCCAAGTGTCCATACAATGTGATGTGTCAGGCCCAAGTGTCCATACATTGTGATGTGTGTCAGGCCCAAGTGCCCATACAATGTGATGTGTGTCAGGCCCAAGTGTCCATACAATGTGATGTTTGTCAGGCCGAAGTGTCCATACAATGTGATGTGTGTCAGGCCGAAGTATCCATACATTGTCTGTGATGTGTGTCAGGCCCAAGTGTCCATACATTGTCTGTGATGTATGTCAGGCCCAAGTGTCCATACATTGTGATGTGTGTCAGGCCCAAGTGTCCATACAATGTGATGTGTGTCAGGCCCAAGTGTCCATACAATGTGAAATTGTGTCGGGCCCAAGTGTCCATACAATGTGAAATTGTGTCAGGCTCAAGTGTCCATACAATGTGAAATTGTGTCGGGCCCAAATGTCCATACAATGTCCATGATGTGTCGGGCCAAAGTGTCCATACAATGTCTGTGATGTGTGTCAGGCCCAAGTGTCCATACAATGTGATGTGTGTCAGGCCCAAGTGTCCATACAATGTCCATGATGTGTCGGGCCCAAGTGTCCATACAATGTGATGTGTCAGGCCCAAGTGTCCATACAATGTGATGTGTGTCAGGCCCAAGTGTCCATACAATGTCTGTGATGTATGTCAGGCCCAAGTGTCCATACAATGTGATGTGTCAGGCCCAAGTGTCCATACATTGTGATGTGTGTCAGGCCCAAGTGCCCATACAATGTGATGTGTGTCAGGCCCAAGTGTCCATACAATGTGATGTTTGTCAGGCCGAAGTGTCCATACAATGTGATGTGTGTCAGGCCGAAGTATCCATACATTGTCTGTGATGTGTGTCAGGCCCAAGTGTCCATACATTGTCTGTGATGTATGTCAGGCCCAAGTGTCCATACATTGTGATGTGTGTCAGGCCCAAGTGTCCATACAATGTGATGTGTGTCAGGCCCAAGTGTCCATACAATGTGATGTGTGTCGGGCCCAAGTGTCCATACAATGTCAGTAATGTGTGTCAGGCCAAGTGTCCATACAATGTCCATGATGTGTGTCAGGCCAAGTGTCCATACAATGTCATTCATGTGTCGGGCCCAAGTGTCCATACAATGTCAGTGATGTGTCGGGCCAAAGTGTCCATACAATGTGAAATTGTGTCAGTCCCAAGTGTCCATACAATGTGATGTGTGTCAGGCCCAAGTGTCCATACAATGTGAAATTGTGTCAGTCCCAAGTGTCCATACAATGTGATGTGTGTCAGGCCCAAGTGTCCATACAATGTGAAATTGTGTCGGGCCCAAGTGTCCATACAATGTGAAATTGTGTCAGGCTCAAGTGTCCATACAATGTGAAATTGTGTCGGGCCCAAATGTCCATACAATGTCCATGATGTGTCGGGCCCAAGTGTCCATACTATGTCTGTGATGTGTGTCAGGCCCAAGTGTCCATACAATGTGATGTGTGTCAGGCCCAAGTGTCCATACAATGTGATGTGTGTCAGGCCCAAGTGTCCATACAATGTCAGTGATGTGTCGGGCCCAAGTGTCCATACAATGTGATGTGTCAGGCCCAAGTGTCCATACAATGTGATGTGTGTCAGGCCCAAGTGTCCATACAATGTCCATGATGTGTGTCAGGCCCAAGTGTCCATACAATGTCAGTGATGTGTCAGGCCCAAGTGTCCATACAATGTCAGTGATGTGTCAGGCCCAAGTGTCCATACAATGTCAGTGATGTGTCAGGCCCAAGTGTCCATACAATGTCCATGATGTGTGTCAGGCCCAAGTGTCCCCGGCTTCGCAGTGTGGAGAGACTGGACACCTTGACCTCCCGGTGGACAGCCTGTGCTGACCTGCCCATGATGGCCTCAGCGGCCATTGCCTTCAACCTGTATGGCCATCTGTTCTGCTGTTCCTGTGAGCCCATCCCCGTTGCCCACAGCAGCACCACTGTCACCCGCACAGAAATGTTTGAGTACAACATGATGCGGGACCAGTGGCTGCCAGTGGGCTGCCAGTTCTCTGTGGACGTGGTGGGACACATCAACACCTGTCTGCAGGACGAGGGAGCCTTGGCTGTGTGTCCAGAAACCAGCGCCATCTACACCGTGTCAAAATCAGAAGTGGCGCACATGGCTGTCACGTCCCTTGAGGGTGACATTGTCTGTAACACTGTGCGTCTCTTACAACGCCCCCATGTCCACTTCAGTGAGCAACATCGACAACATGCGGCCATTGTGGTGGACAGACGTCTGTACGTGTTGGGGGGGGATCGCCATGATGGTGGCACCGACCCTGTCCCTACCACCAGCGTCATGGCCTTTGACCTCCATGACAAAACGTGGTCTGAGTGCGCCAGCATGCTGGAACCCAGAATCAAGCTGGCTGTGGCTGCCCTGAGTGAGTTGTCTTCTCCTTCCTTCTCGTACTTTCCCCGTCTTCAGTAACACTGTCTTCTCCTTCTGGTACTTTCCCCGTCTTCAGTAACACTGTCTTCTCCTTCTGGTACTTTCCCCGTCTTCAGTAACACTGTCTTCTCCTTCTGGTACTTTCCCCGTCTTCAGTAACACTGTCTTCTCCTTCTGGTACTTTCCCTGTCTTCAGTAACACTGTCTTCTCCTTCTGGTACTTTCTCTGTCTTCAGTAACACTGTCTTCTCCTTCCTTCTGGTACTTTCTCTGTCTTCTGTAACACTGTCTTCTCCTTCCTTCTGGTACTTTCTCTGTCTTCAGTAACACTGTCTTCTCCTTCCTTCTGGTACTTTCCCTGTCTTCAGTAACACTGTCTTCTCCTTCCTTCTGGTACTTTCCCTGTCTTCAGTAGCACTGACTTCTCCTTCTGGTACTTGCCCTGTCTTCAGTAACACTGACTTCTCCTTCTGGTACTTTCCCTATCTTCAGTAGCACTGTCTTCTCCTTCCTTCTGGTACTTTCCCTGTCTTCAGTAACACTGACTTCTCCTTCTGGTACTTTCCCTGTCTTCAGTAGCACTGACTTCTCCTTCTGGTACTTTCCCTATCTTCAGTAGCACTGTCTTCTCCTTCCTTCTGGTACTTTCCCTGTCTTCAGTAGCACTGACTTCTCCTTCTGGTACTTTCCCTGTCTTCAGTAACACTGTCTTCTCCTTCTGGTACTTTCCCTGTCTTCAGTAACACTGTCTTCTCCTTCCTTCTGGTACTTTACCTGTCTTCTGTAACACTGTCTTCTCCTTCCTTCTGGTACTTTCCCTGTCTTCAGTAACACTGTCTTCTCCTTCCTTCTGGTACTTTACCTGTCTTCTGTAACACTGTCTTCTCCTTCCTTCTGGTACTGTCCCTGTCTTCAGTAGCACTGACTTCTCCTTCTGGTACTTTCCATGTCTTCAGTTACACTGTCTCCTCCTTCTGGTACTTTCCCTGTCTTCACTAACACTGTCTTCTCCTTCTGGTACTTTCCCTGTCTTCAGTAACATTGTCTTCTCCTTCTGGTACTTTTAGACCTGCCTAGTACTACGATTCGTCCGTAGTTTCTACAATTCAAGCCCCATTACTACGGAACTACGGCCGATTAAAGAAAAACGATTTTGCCGACCATGAAACCTGAAACACACACACACACACACACACACACACACACACACACAGAGCAAATCCTTCTGGTACTTTCCCTGTCTTCAGTAACACTGTCTTCTCCTTCTGGTACTTTCCCTGTCTTCAGTAACACTGTCTTCTCCTTCTGGTACTTTCCCTGTCTTCAGTAGCACTGTCTTCTCCTTCTGATACTTTCCCTGTCTTCAGTAACACTGTCTTCTCCTTCCTTCTGGTACTTTCCCTGTCTTCAGTAACACTGTCTTCTCCTTCTTCTGGTACTTTCCATGTCTTCAGTAACACTGTTTTCTCCTTCTGGTACTTTCCCTGTCTTCAGTAGCACTGACTTCTCCTTCTGGTACTTTCCCTATCTTCAGTAACACTGACTTCTCCTTCCTTCTGGTACTTTCCCTGTCTTCAGTAGCACTGACTTCTCCTTCCTTCTGGTACTGTCCCTGTCTTCAGTAGCACTGACTTCTCCTTCTGGTACTTTCCCTATCTTCAGTAACACTGTCTTCTCCTTCCTTCTGGTACTTTCCCCGTCTTCAGTAACACTGTCTTCTCCTTCCTTCTGGTACTGTCCCTGTCTTCAGTAACACTGTCTTCTCCTTCTGGTACTTTCCCTGTCTTCAGTAACACTGTCTTCTCCTTCCTTCTGGTACTTTCCCTGTCTTCAGTAACACTGTCTTCTCCTTCCTTCTGGTACTGTCCCTGTCTTCAGTAACACTGTCTTCTCCTTCTGGTACTTTCCCTGTCTTCAGTAACACTGTCTTCTCCTTCCTTCTGGTACTTTCCCTGTCTTCAGTAACACTGTCTTCTCCTTCCTTCTGGTACTTTCCCTGTCTTCACTAACACTGTCTTCTCCTTCTGGTACTTTCCCTGTCTTCAGTAACACTGTCTTCTCCTTCTGGTACTTTCCCTGTCTTCAGTAACACTGTCTTCTCCTTCCTTCTGGTACTTTCCCTGTCTTCAGTAGCACTGACTTCTCCTTCTGGTACTTTCCCTGTCTTCAGTAACACTGACTTCTCCTTCTGGTACTTTCCCTATCTTCAGTAGCACTGTCTTCTCCTTCCTTCTGGTACTTTCCCTGTCTTCAGTAGCACTGACTTCTCCTTCCTTCTGGTACTTTCCCTGTCTTCAGTAACACTGACTTCTCCTTCTGGTACTTTCCCTGTCTTCAGTAACACTGTCTTCTCCTTCCTTCTGGTACTTTCCCTGTCTTCACTAACACTGTCTTCTCCTTCTTCTGGTACTTTCCCTGTCTTCAGTAACACTGACTTCTCCTTCTGGTACTTTCCATGTCTTCACTAACACTGTCTTCTCCTTCCTTCTGGTACTTTCCCTGTCTTCAGTAACACTGACTTCTCCTTCTGGTACTTTCCCTATCTTCAGTAGCACTGTCTTCTCCTTCCTTCTGGTACTTTCCCTGTCTTCAGTAACACTGTCTTCTCCTTCTGATACTTTCCCTGTCTTCAGTAACACTGTCTTCTCCTTCCTTCTGGTACTTTCCCTGTCTTCAGTAACACTGTCTTCTCCTTCCTTCTGGTACTTTCCCTGTCTTCAGGAGCACTGTCTTCTCCTTCCTTCTGGTACTTTCCATGTCTTCTGTAACACTGTTTTCTCCTTCCTTCTGGTACTTTCCCTGTCTTCAGGAGTACTGTCTTCTCCTTCCTTCTGGTACTTTCCATGTCTTCAGTGACACTGTTTTCTCCTTCTGGTACTTTCCCTGTCTTGAGTAACACTGTCTTCTCCTTCTGGTACTTTCCCTGTCTTCAGTAACACTGTTTTCTCCTTCCTTCTGGTACTTTCCATGTCTTCAGTAACACTGTTTTCTCCTTCCTTCTGGTACTTTCCCTGTCTTCAGTAACACTGTCTTCTCCTTCCTTCTGGTACTTTCCATGTCTTCAGTAACACTGTTTTCTCCTTCCTTCTGGTACTTTCCATGTCTTCAGTAGCACTGACTTCTCCTTCTGGTACTTTCCCTGTCTTCAGTAGCACTGACTTCTTCTCCTGGTACTTTCCCTATCTTCAGTAACACTGTCTTCTCCTTCCTTCTGGTACTTTCCCTGTCTTCACTAACACTGTCTTCTCCTTCCTTCTGGTACTTTCCCTGTCTTCAGTAACACTGTCTTCTCCTTCCTTCTGGTACTGTCCCTGTCTTCAGTAACACTGTCTTCTCCTTCCTTCTGGTACTGTCCCTGTCTTCACTAACACTGTCTTCTCCTTCTGGTACTTTCCCTGTCTTCAGTAACACTGTCTTCTCCTTCCTTCTGGTACTGTCCCTGTCTTCACTAACACTGTCTTCTCCTTCTGGTACTGTCCCTGTCTTCACTAACACTGTCTTCTCCTTCTGGTACTTTCCCTGTCTTCACTAACACTGTCTTCTCCTTCCTTCTGGTACTGTCCCTGTCTTCACTAACACTGTCTTCTCCTTATGGTACTTTCCCTGTCTTCAGTAACACTGTCTTCTCCTTCCTTCTGGTACTTTCCCTGTCTTCAGTAGCACTGACTTCTCCTTCTGGTACTTTCCCTGTCTTCAGTAACACTGACTTCTCCTTCTGGTACTTTCCCTATCTTCAGTAGCACTGTCTTCTCCTTCCTTCTGGTACTTTCCCTGTCTTCAGTAACACTGTCTTCTCCTTCCTTCTGGTACTTTCCCTGTCTTCAGTAGCACTGACTTCTCCTTCTGGTACTTTCCCTGTCTTCAGTAACACTGACTTCTCCTTCTGGTACTTTCCCTATCTTCAGTAGCACTGTCTTCTCCTTCCTTCTGGTACTTTCCCTGTCTTCAGTAACACTGTCTTCTCCTTCTGGTACTTTCCCTGTCTTCAGTAACACTGTCTTCTCCTTCCTTCTGGTACTTTCCCTGTCTTCACTAACACTGTCTTCTCCTTCCTTCTGGTACTTTTACCTGTCTTCACTAACACTGTCTTCTCCTTCCTTCTGCTACTTTCCCTGTCTTCAGTAGCACTGTTTCTCCTTCCTTCTGGTACTTTCCCTGTCTTCAGTAACACTGTCTTCTCCTTCTGGTACTTTCCCTGTCTTCAGTAACACTGTCTTCTCCTTCCTTCTGGTACTTTCCCTGTCTTCACTAACACTGTCTTCTCCTTCCTTCTGGTACTTTTACCTGTCTTCACTGTCTTCTCCTTCCTTCTGGTACTTTTACCTGTCTTCACTAACACTGTCTTCTCCTTCCTTCTGGTACTTTCCCTGTCTTCAGTAACACTGCCTTCTCCTTCTGGTACTTTCCCTGTCGTCAGTTACACTGTCTTCTCCTCCCTTTTAGTACTTTACTCAGAGACCTTTGGAGTTGACACACTTTACAAACATGGAGTCATTTGCATAAATGACTTGGTACATAGGATTGTGGGATATTTAATGTGCCTACTTCTGCCTGTGTATATACACAAAGAGGGTTCAGGCACAAGTAGCTGTGCACATGTGTTGACCTGTGAGATCAGAAAAATCTCCACCCTTATCCCACCAGGTGAACTGAAACTGGGGATTGAAATCTGGGAACTAGCGTGAGAATCCAGTACTCTGACCATTCAACCACTGCATGTGTCAGTATATCTAATATGATGTGTGTGAGCAGAGTGCAAGATGGGGTTTGTAATGTGATGATGTGTGTGTGAGCAGAGGACAAGATCTACACCTGTGGGGGATTGTAATGTGATGATGTGTGTGAGCAGAGGGCAAGATGGGGTTTGTAATGTGATGATGTGTGTGAGCAGAGGGCAAGATGGGGATTGTAATGTGATGATGTGTGTGAGCAGAGGGCAAGATGCACACCTGTGGGGGATTGTAATGTGATGATGTGTGTGAGCAGAGGGCAAGATGCACACCTGTGAGGGATTGTAATGTGATGATGTGTGTGAGCAGAGGGCAAGATGGGGTTTGTAATGTGATGATGTGTGTGAGCAGAGGGCAAGATGCACACCTGTGGGGGATTGTAATGTGATGATGTGTGTGTGAGCAGAGGGCAAGATGGGGATTGTAATGTTATGTGCGTGAGCAGAGGGCAAAATCTACACCTGTCGGGGATTGTAATGTGATAATGTGTGTGTGAGCAGAGGACATGATGCACACATGTGGGGGATTGTAATGTGATAATGTGTGTGTGAGCAGAGGACATGATGCACACATGTGGGGGATTGTAATGTGATGATGTGTGTGAGCAGAGGACATGATGCACACATGTGGGGGATTGTAATGTGATGATGTGTGTGAGCAGAGGACATGATGCACACATGTGGGGGATTGTAATGTGATGATGTGTGTGTGAGCAGAGGGCAAGATCTACACCTGTGGGGGATTGTAATGTGATGTGTGTGTGTGAACAGAGGGCAAGATCTACACCTGTGGGGGATTGTAATGTGATGTGTGTGTGTGAACAGAGGGCAAGATCTACACCTGTGGGGGATTCAACATAAAGCGCCTGGCCAGCATGGAGACCTATGACCCCCACACTGACCAGTGGACAGCACTGACACCTATGAACAAGTACCGCAGTCATCATCAGCTCTTGGTTCTGCACAACACTCTCTGGGCCATTGGTGGTCAGTACTCACACTTACCTGTCTGTCTCTTACCTCTTACCTGTCTCTTACCAGTAGGCATCTTACCTGTCTCTTACCAGTAGGCATCTTACCTGTCTCTTACCTGTCCTGTCTGTCTCTTACCTCTTTCCCATCTGTTACTTGCCTGTCTGTCTCCTACCTCTCACCAGACTGTTCCTTACCTGTCTTTTACCTGTTGCCTCTTACCTGTCTCTTACCTCTTACCTGTCTCTTACCAGTAGACATCTTACCTGTCTCTTACCTGTCTGTCTCTTACCCCTTACCCATCTGTTACTTGCCTGTCTGTCTCTTACCTGTCTGTTACCCGTCTGTCTCTTACCTCTTACCTGTCTGTGACCTGTCTTTCTCTTACCTGTGACCTGTCTTTCTCTTACCTGTTACCTGGATGTCTCTTACCTCTTACCTGTCTCTTACCTGTCTGTCTGTTACCTGTCTGTTACCTGTGTGTCCCTTACCTCTTACCTATCTGTCTCTTACCTGTCCCTTCATCTTCAGCTGTTGGTTCAACACAACTCTCTGTGGGACACTGATGGTGACTCTCACTTTGTACATACACTGCCAGTAGTATTTCTGTTGGATCAGGATAGGGATATCTGAACTCTGTGACAGTATTATTTCTGTTGGAACAGGATAGGGATATCTGAACTCTGTGACAGTATTATTTCTGTTGGAACAGGATAGGGATATCTGAACTCTGTGACACAGTATTATTTCTGTTGGAACAGGATAAGGATATCTGAACTCTGTGACAGTATTATTTCTGTTGGAACAGGATAGGGATATCTGAACTCTGTGACAGTATTATTTCTGTTGGATCAGGATAGGGATATCTGAACTCTGTGACAGTAGTATTTCTGTTGGATCAGGATAGGGATATCTGAACTCTGTGACAGTAGTGTTTCTGTTGGAACAGGATAGGGATATCTGAACTCTGTGACAGTGTAGTATTTCTGTTGGATCAGGATAGGGATATCTGAACTCTGTGACAGTAGTATTTCTGTTGGATCAGGATAGGGATATCTGAACTCTGTGACAGTGTAGTATTTCTGTTGGATCAGGATAGGGATATCTGAACTCTGTGACAGTATTATTTCTGTTGGATCAGGATAGGGATATGTGAACTCTGTGACACAGTATTATTTCTTTTGGAACAGGATAGGGATATCTGAACTCTTTGACACAGTATTATTTCTGTTGGAACAGGATAGGGATATCTGAACTCTGTGACACAGTATTATTTCTGTTGGAACAGGATAGGGATATCTGAACTCTGTGACAGTATTATTTCTGTTGGAACAGGATAGGGATATCTGAATTCTGTGACACAGTATTATTTCTGTTGGATGAGGATAGGGATATCTGAACTCTGTGACCGTATTATTTCTGTTGGATCAGGATAGGGATATCTGAACTCTGTGACAGTATTGTTTCTTTTGGAACAGGATAGGGATATGTTTACTCTGTGACACAGTATTATTTCTGTTGGATCAGGATAGGGATATCTGAACTCTGTGACAGTATTATTTCTGTTGGATCAGGATAGGGATATCTGAACTCTGTGACAGTATTATTTCTGTTGGATCAGGATAGGGATAGCTGAACTCTGTGACACAGTATTATTAGGGATAGCTGAACTCTGTGACAGTATTATTTCTGTTGGATCAGGATAGGGATATCTGAACTCTGTGACACAGTATTATTTCTGTTGGATCAGGATAGGGATATCTGAACGCTGTGACAGTAGTGTTTCTGTTGGAACAGGATAGGGATATGTGAACTCTGTGACAGTATTATTTCTGTTGGATCAGGATAGGGATATCTGAACTCTGTGACAGTAGTATTATTTCTGTTGGATCAGGATAGGGATAGCTGAACTCTGTGACAGTAGTATTTCTGTTGGATCAGGATAGGGATATCTGAACTCTGTGACAGTATAGTATTTCTGTTGGATCAGGATAGGGATATCTGAACTCTGTGACAGTAGTATTTCTGTTGGATCAGGATAGTGATATCTGAACTCTGTGACAGTAGTATTTCTGTTGGATCAGGACAGGGATATCTGAACTCTGTGACAGTGTAGTATTTCTGTTGGATCAGGATAGGGATATCTGAACTCTGTGACAGTATTATTTCTGTTGGATCAGGATAGGGATATCTGAACTCTGTGACAGTAGTATTTCTGTTGGATCAGGATAGGGATATCTGAACTCTGTGACACAGTAGTATTTCTGTTGGATCAGGATAGGGATATCTGAACTCTGTGACAGTATTATTTCTGTTGGATCAGGATAGGGATATCTGAACTCTGTGACACTCTAGTATTTCTGTTGGATCAGGATAGGGATATCTGAACTCTGTGACAGTAGTATTTCTGTTGGATCAGGATAGGGATATCTGAACTCTGTGACACAGTAGTATTTCTGTTGGATCAGGATAGGGATATCTGAACTCTGTGACAGTATTATTTCTGTTGGATCAGGATAGGGATATCTGAACTCTGTGACACAGTAGTATTTCTGTTGGATCAGGATAGGGATATCTGAACTCTGTGACAGTATTATTTCTGTTGGATCAGGATAGTGATATCTGAACTCTGTGACAGTAGTATTTCTGTTGGATCAGGATAGGGATATCTGAACTCTGTGACAGTGTAGTATTTCTGTTGGATCAGGATAGGGATATCTGAACTCTGTGACAGTAGTATTTCTGTTGGATCAGGATAGGGATATCTGAACTCTGTGACACAGTAGTATTTCTGTTGGATCAGGATAGGGATATCTGAACTCTGTGACAGTGTAGTATTTCTGTTGGATCAGGATAGGGATATCTGAACTCTGTGACACAGTAGTATTTCTGTTGGATCAGGAAAGGGATATCACTGTGTGTGTGTGTGTGTGTGTGTGTGTGTGTGTGTGTGCAGGCAAGTCGTATGCAGTCAGCAATGGCGGAGCACGGAAAGTGTTAAACTCATGTGAAGTGTATGACCCTGACACTGACACCTGGACAGAAAGTGAAGGTCACAACATGAAGAATGCACGCTGTGGTTTTGCTGCCTTGGCCATTTAGATCTGTGGACATCAGTCATCTGTGCTGTGGATGTGAATGAACTCAAGGGATGTGGACATCAGTGATCTGTGCTGTGGATGTGAATGAACTCTGTAAGGGATGTGGACATCAGTGATCTCTGCTGTGGATGTGAATGAACTCAAGGGATGTGGACATCAGTGATCTGTGCTGTGGGTGGGAATGAACTCTGTAAGGGATGTGGACATCAGTGATCTGTGCTGTGGATGTGACTGAACTCTGTTAGGGATGTGGGCATCAGTGATCTGTGCTGTGGATGTGAATGAACTCTGTAAGGGATGTGGACATCAGTGATCTGTGCTGTGGGTGTGAATGAACTCTGTAAGGGATGTGGACATCAGTGATCTGTGCTGTGGATGTGACTGAACTCAAGGGATGTGGTCATCAGTGATATGTGTTGTGGGTGTGAATGAACTCTGCAGTGAACTGCTGTGAGTGTGGCTGAACTCTTCAGTGGATGTAACCAGCATAATCTGTGATGTGATTAGATGAGTAAGGGAGATTTCATCTTCCTCCAAACATTTCATTTTCCTCTAAATTGGGCTCCAGTGATGACAATAAAATGATTGTATCTCAAGTTGTGCACAAATCAGTTGTCTTGGAAAATCCAAAGCTTGTCAGAGACATCTTTTGCCACAACAACCCCAAGGGTTTGGTCAAGAATTTCAGCATACTTCTTGGAGTTTAAGATTCCATTTACATCAACCAGAGCATCAACACTATTGTAAGTGGTGCATCTCCAAAGCATGACCAGAGCTTGCATATGAGATGTGGGGTTACTGTGTGTTCCAAGACATGCTTAGTCCGATAGTTTTTCATCTGTTCTCCAGACACACACTCCAGTCTTTGCCTGACAACATCAGTTCACAATTCAGCCACATGTAGATGACAGAATATTGTTCTGTGCAACAGTGATTCTTGAAGTTCTGTGACCAGGTTGCCCATTTTATAGTGACTGATTATTTATTGTTCTGCAGTTCAGTGCATTACTGGAGTTTGTGTGTGTGTGTGTGTGTGTGTGTATGTGTGTGTGTGTGCTCTGTGTATGAGTGTGCAAGTGTGTGCATGTGTGAAGTGTGAATGCTGCAACGGCAGTCTGGAGCGGAGGTCAACACTGTGATGCATACCGTTCAAGACAAAGACAGGACTTTTTACTTTGTGATCAGTCACATAGTGATCCACTGGATCATATGACTAGACACCTGGAGTAGCTTCAGTGTGGATATTGAGCCAAAGAAAAGTTCTATGTTATTACCATTCATGTTATTAGCACTATACATAATATATTAAGAATATGTATTATTGATTTATTTTCCATGTATAAATCTATTAAAAACAGAAAAAAGTAAAATGGTTATTAGAATAATGATAAAATAAATGAATAGTCTTATGCTGACATCTCCCAAATGCAAAGGCCTTGGTAATTTTGCAAAAAGAAGAGATGTCCTACAATATCTGAGACAAAAACAATATTCTGTACATTTTCTACAAGACATGCATTTTTCTCCTAAATCTGAATGTCAGATTACAGCACAATGGGGATATGAATGTATATTTTAATCCAACAATTAGATATCTAAGGTGGGTAGCTATTTTACTTAACAACAATTTTGACTTTAAGATAGAGAAAAGCATCAAAGATAGCCAGGGAAATGACATAAATCGTATAATAACCACTGGTAAACAAATTGCTCTAGTAAATGTATGTGGATCAAATTAAGATGACCCATCCTTTTTTACGACATCAGACAAAAACTTAAAGATCTGTTTGTTACAAATACCACAATAACAGGAGACTGGACTCTTGTTATCAACCTGAATTTAGATTATCATAATCATAAATACATTAATGATACTAAAGCAAGGGATACAGTACTTAATATGATATGACAGTTAGAACTTGTAGACAATAAATTTTGGCAAGAATTTCATCCAGAAATTTTACGCTACACCTGGAGAAAAACAAATTTTTTTCAGCAGAGTTGGTTAGATTTTTTCGTAGTTTCTGAAACACTTATTTCTGACATAAAAAATGCAGAGATTTTTTAGTGATATCATAGTAACCAGTCCCTCATAACATAAGAAATAATAATTAAAGCAGAAGAGAGGCATAAAAACTCTCCGAAATTTAACTCTCCTTTGTTAAAAGATCAGAAATATTGTACTGTATTGTATTGTATCTATTCTTTTTTGTCACAACAGAATTCTCTGTATGAAATTTGGGCTTCTCTCCCCAGGGAGACCATGTCACTACACTGAGAGCACCACCCTTTTTTTTTCTTTTATTTCTGCCTGCAATTTTTTTTTTTTTTTGTTACTCCTATCCGAGTGGATTTTTCCACAGAATTTTGCCAGGAACAACCCTTTTGTTGCCGTGGGTTCTTTTACATTCACTAAGTGCATCCTGCACACGGAACCTCGGTTTATCGTCTCATCTGAATGACTAGCGTCCAGACCACCACTCACAGTCTAGTAGAGGGGGACAAAATACTGGCGACTGTGCCGTGATTCGAAACAGTGCACTCAGATTCTCTAGCTTCCTAGGAGGACTCGTTCTCTAGGCCATTACTCCACTGGAAATATGTAGAACTTATTAATGAAACTATTGAAAAAGTAAAGGAACTACACAGTATTAATATATTCCGGAGATTGATTAAAGGTATTCTAAATAGCGATTTGCACTTCATAATATAAGACCAATTATTTCTGGACACCCTGTTGATGGAAATAAGAGCAAACACTGTAGCATATGCCATTGGAAAAGAAAGGGGAACAAAGAGGAAAAGAAAGTCTGGAACATGAAATACAGACAATAGAAAAAAAATAGTAATAGAAGTGTAAAGGAAGCATATCAGTTAGAGGAAAAGAAGAAACAATTAGAATAAAGAGGAAAACAAAAATGGATGGGATCATCATTAGGTTAAAGGCAAGATGGGCATCACAAGGAGAAAAAATAACCAAATATTTTGTCCACTAGAAAAAAGACACTTCGTAAGTAAACAAATGCTATAACTAGTTACATTACAGACAATGGACAGGTCTTAACAAAAACAGAAGAAATGTTAGAAGAAACTAGGTCTTTTTAGCAAGAACTATATTGAAGAAAGACATACACAGGAGGTTGACTTAAGTAATTATGTCACAAATCTTCCACATTTAAGTGAACAAGCTGCTGAGGTATTGGAGGAAATTATTACTGAAGAAGAAGCATCAAAAGTATTAAAGAATATGAATAATGACAAAAGTCCAGGAACTGAGGGAATGACAGTTAATTTTTTTTTATTTTTTTTTTTTTTCTGGAAACAACTTGGGGGTTTTGTAGTCCGTTCTGTTAATGGAGAATTTCACAAAGGCAACAGAAAGGGAGGGGGCAATAGTATGTCTACCTGAAGGCAACAGAAAGGGAGGGGGTAATAGTATGTCTACCTGAAGGCAACAGAAAGGGAGGGGGTAATAGTATGTCTACCTGAAGGCAACAGAAAGGGAGGGGGTAACAGTATGTCTACCTGAAGGCAACAGAAAGGGAGGGGGTAACAGTATGTCTACCTGAAGGCAACAGAAAGGGAGGGGGCAATAGTATGTCTACCTGAAGGCAACAGAAAGGGAGGGGGTAATAGTATGTCTACCTGAAGGCAACAGAAAGGGAGGGGGCAATAGTATGTCTACCTGAAGGCAACAGAAAGGGAGGGGGCAATAGTATGTCTACCTGAAGGCAACAGAAAGGGAGGGGGCAATAGTATGTCTACCTGAAGGCAACAGAAAGGGAGGGGGTAACAGTATGTCTACCTGAAGGCAACAGAAAGGGAGGGGGTAATAGTATGTCTACCTGAAGGCAACAGAAAGGGAGGGGGTAATACAGGGTTCGTCACTAACGGGAGCGCTGAGCGGAGCGCTCTGAAAAAACAAATTGCGCTCTGGAAAATAACTCGACTCAGAGCGCTTGCGCTCTTGATTTTGAAAAGACATAAGCATACACTACTGTATCTAAATTGTTATTCCATTGTCCATCACAAACAAGAGTCAAAAGCGCAATCGTTTTGCATTTACCGAAGTTTGAAAGCCGTCTGTTTACGTTTTGTTAGTTCAACCGGAAGTAGGCCTAGTGAATCAGGGGAGGCTATGCAAAAGAGCGCTCTTCAGACTTGAAGAGTAGAAAAGTGGAGCACACGATCAATTTCGCGGCCGTGCAAAATCAAAATACTGAAATATTTGATTCCAAAAAGGAAGGCTGACGGTGAAGGGGATGGCGAAAAGAAGAAGTAGTTTATAGTGTGCGCTCTTAGTTTTCAGTTTGCGCTCATCAAAATTCTGAAACTAGAGCGCAGGCGCTCATGTGAAAAAATGTTAATGATGAACCCTGTAATAGTATGTCTACCTGAAGGCAACAGAAAGGGAGGGGGCAATAGTATGTCTACCTGAAGGCAACAGAAAGGGAGGGGGTAATAGTATGTCTACCTGAAGCAGATAAGCCAAGGGAGTTTCTGAAAAACTGAAAGATAGTTCCAAGATTGCACAACCAGTAGTTTTCATGAAAGAGAAGTCTCTTATCACTGTCCACACTCTCAACTGAGGGTGATTTTCAGAAAAGAGAGTTCTGGATCCTCAGGGTGATCACATTCAAACACATGGGCAGCAACACTACACTTTCTGGCTTTCTTCAGTTTTACCTCTGATTTGTGGTTTCTCCAGTGTGCTTTAATGTTCTTTGTAGAACCTACATACCACTTGTTAGTTACACAAATCAGTTTCCTGAGGCCACTGTTCAATGACTCCATCAGTTCAGTTCAGTTTTCTGAGGTCACTGTTCAATGACTCCATCAGTTCAGTTTTCTGAGGTCACTGTTCAATGACTCCATCAGTTCAGTTCAGTTTTCTGAGGTCACTGTTCAATGACTCCATCAGTTCAGTTCAGTTTTCTGAGGTCTCTGTTCAATGACTCCATCAGTTCAGTTCAGTTTTCTGAGGTCACTGTTCAATGACTCCATCAGTTCAGTTTTCTGAGGTCACTGTTCAATGACTCCATCAGTTCAGTTTTCTGAGGTCACTGTTCAATGACTCCATCAGTTCAGTTTTCTGAGGCCACTGTTCAATGACTCCATCAGTTCAGTTTTCTGAGGTCACTGTTCAATGACTCCATCAGTTCAGTTTTCTGAGGCCACTGTTCAATGACTCCATCAGTTCAGTTTTCTGAGGTCACTGTTCAATGACTTGAGTTCAGTTCTGTTTTCTGAGGTGAAATCAGGGTTTGTTGTTCGTGACAGGCATGTAGGTGAAATCAGGGTTTGTTTGTGGCGGGCATGTAGGTGAAATCAGGGTTTGTTGTTCATGGTGGGCATGTAGGTGAAATTAGGGTTTGTTGTTCGTGACGGGCATGTAGGTGAAATCAGGGTTTGTTGTTCGTGACGGGCATGTAGGTGAAATCAGGGTTTGTTGTTCGTGACAGGCATGTAGGTGAAATCAGGGTTTGTTGTTTGTGGCGGGCATGTAGGTGAAATCGGGGTTTGTTGTTTGTGGCGGGCATGTAGGTGAAATTAGGGTTTGTTGTTTGTGGCGGGCATGTAGG
This sequence comes from Babylonia areolata, assembly GCF_041734735.1. Lineage (NCBI taxonomy): Eukaryota > Metazoa > Mollusca > Gastropoda > Neogastropoda > Buccinidae > Babylonia > Babylonia areolata. The sequence continues at coordinate 108,173 of NC_134900.1, read as the reverse complement.
TGAAATCAGGGTTTGTTGTTCGTGGCGGGCATGTAGGTGAAATCAGGGTTTGTTGTTCGTGGCGGGCATGTAGGTGACCCACTGAAAGTGGTTGCAGCGAGCCTCCTTGTTGGAGCTGTGTCCCTGGGGACGGGCACAAACGTAAAACTGTTTGCCGCGGGTTGGCCCCGCCTTCTTCACTGTCCTCAGCACACAGGGCTCCCCGTGTCCCCTGCACAGAGGGGGGCGAGGGGGCCCTGACAGCAGACTTCTCCACACACACCGTGCTCTGGCTTGTGGCTCCTGCCCAGCCTGACCCTGCACTGACCCTGGCTCTGAGCTCCCTGAATCCTCTTGTGGGGGGGAGGGTTTGGAACTCCCTACATCTTGCTGTGTGGAGGAGGGGGAGGGTTTGGAACTCCCTACATCTTGCTGTGTGGAGGTGGGGGAGGGTTTGGAACTCCCTACATCTTGCTGTGTGGAGGTGGGGGAGGGTTTGGAACTCCCTACATCTTGCTGTGTGGAGATGGGGGAGGGTTTGGATCTCCCTACATCTTGCTGTGTGGAGATGGGGGAGGGTTTGGAACTCCCTACATCTTGCTGTGTGGAGATGGGGGAGGGTTTGGAACTCCCTACATCTTGCTGTGTGGAGGTGGGGGAGGGTTTGGAACTCCCTACATCTTGCTGTGTGGAGGTGGGGGAGGGTTTGGAACTCCCTGAATCCTGAAGCAGGCTGGGGGCTGTCTGGCCATCCCCCTCACCTCCCACCCCCCAATACTGGGATGTGCACTGGGCGTCACTCTGCTGTTGCCGTGGAGATGGGGGTCTGAGCACAGCACTGCAGTCTGGGCCACAGAGAGTGGTGGAGGCAGGGGGAGTGGTGATGGAGGTGGAGGCAGGGGGAGTGGTGGAAACTGGGGCAGGCGGTCTGTGGAAGAAGTTGAGCAAGCTGCCTTGTTTGCTGCCCAGGCCTGATGCTACTGCAGAGTTCTCTCCCTTCCCTCTCTTTTTCCTGCTGGCATTGTCAGCTGGGTTGTCCATCCTTGTTCTTTTCAGTGTTTTCTGTGGGGAGCTCTTGTGGCTGGCTTCTCTCTCAGTCTGTGGCGGCACTGTCTCTCCATCGCCTTTTGTCTTAAGAGAGGGGTCAGGGTTCCCTCCCTTGGACTGGATATGGGCTGTGTGTGTGGGTGGGGTGTGGGGTGTGTGTGTGGAAAAGAAGCGGATCAGTTTCTGCTGGCGGCCCAAGAACTCTGGCATGTGGCTAGTGCAGAGTGGGGGGCAGCGTGGGGCGGCCAGGGGGAGACAGCGCAGCTGCAGTACCACAGGGCAGTGATCCGACCCCTCAAAGTCCGCCACTATGCGACAGTCCTCCAACAGGGGCTCCAGCCCCCGGTCCACCAAGATGTAGTCCAGACGTTTGCCGTAGTTAGTCTGACGTGCCGCTGTCAGCGTGCTCCAGTTGGTGTACGCCTCTGTCTGCTGGGGATGAAAGAAGCGAAAAGCGTCAATAAAATGGCCACCCTCCGCATCCGACAGGACCGCCTCAAAGGAAGGGAGGTCCTCAATAGGAGCAAGGTCAGGGTCACGGTCCTCAGGGCGCAAAAACTGATCCAGCCACTGCCGACTGTCAGCTCGCAGGAATTCCTTTCAAACACAGAAAACTCCATTAAAATATACATGAATTCCTTTCACACACAGAAAACTCAATTAAAATATACATCACTTCCTTTCACACACAGAAAACTCCATTAAAATATATATTAATTCCTTTCACACACAGAAAACTCCATTAAAATATACATCACTTCCTTTCACACACAGAAAACTCCATTAAAATATATATCACTTCCTTTCGTACCACAAAACTCCATTAAAATATACATTAATTCCTTTCACACACAGAAAACTCCATTAAAATACGCATCACTTCCTTTCACACACAGAAAACTCCATTAAAATATACATTATAATTCCTTTCACACACAGAAAACTCCATTAACCCCTAGGCTGCCTGCATGACGAGATAACTCGTCATGGCAAGCATGTATGCTTCGCTGCCTGCATGACGAGATAACTCGTCATCGAAATATTCTGACTTTTCCCTGGTTTGCATTCACTTCCTTGGCAAAAATAGTGGTAGCTTTAGCCTGGGGAATCTCTCTAGATTCTATTCATAGCTAGAAACCCCATCTACGTCATGAAGCAGTCCTTTATTTGAACGTTTTGGTTGGGTCACTGTCCAAGTGTTTGCCTGACTTCTCTCCTCGCTCGCTCAACAAAATGTCGGACTGACGCCGTGCTCAAGACATGCGATCGTGACGAACTAAATCAAAAACGATTTCTTTCTTTAGCTGATGCTCAGAAAGAACTTAAGCGTAAATTCGAAGGAGAAGATAGAGATGAACATTTATAGGACGATATGATAGAAAATAAAGGGAGCAATCAAGAGAGTGGCCAAGATGCAACTGTCAGTGAGTGATGTCAGCTGTACAGCTGTTAGCAGACGACAGATGACCGAATTGGCAGCAGAGCGATATTCTTGGCACGCAGCCAACGCGGTCTGATGAGAACTGAATCGAGTGACCGTGTGAGAGGGGTGAGGAGGAGGGGGGGTGGAGACTGAGGGGGCGTGGCCTCACATCCATCTTATCACTTGGAGAAGTCACAATGTATTGTGTATCTATCTCTTAAATATATATATATATATATTGTGGTTGTTCTAGTATGATTTTGTGTTTGCAGATATCCATTTGTCCAGAAAATATGATGTTTTTGTGCAAATTACCTGACTAATGTTTGTAATGAACAAGTTGAAAATGTGACAAAAAACAAAACACTGATTTCAAAACAACAACATGTCACTAAAAATATATAAAATGGGAAAATAGCATGTGTTTTGTGTTCTTTATTCATTTACCTTTCAGAAAATATATACTTTTATGGGTCTTTCTCCAATAACAAAGAGCACAGAATTTTTGGAAAATTTATACCCGTTTTTTGTGAAAAAACCCTGGCAAATAGATTTCACTTAAATCTTATTCTCCTGGCAGCGAAAGGGTTAAAATGTACATCACTTCCTCTCACATACACAAAACTCAATTAAAATACACATCACTTCCTTTCATATACAGAAAACTCCATTCAAATACACATCACTTCCTTTCACACACACAAAACTCCATTAAAATACACATCACTTCCTTTCAGACACACAAAACTCCATTAAAATATACATTAATACCTTTCACACTCAGAAAACTCCATTCAAATACACATCACTTCCTTTGAAACACAGAAAACTCCATTAAAATATACATTAATTCCTTTCACACACAGAAAACTCCATTAAAATACACATTAATTCCTTTCACACACAGAAAACTCCATTAAAATACACATTAATTCCTTTCACACACAGAAAACTCCATTAAAATATACATTAATTCCTTTCACACACAGAAAACTCCTACATTAATTCCTTTCACACACAGAAAACTCCATTAAAATATACATTAATTCCTTTCACACACAGAAAACTCCATTAAAATGTACATTAATACCTTTCACACTCAGAAAACTCCATTAAAATGTACATTAATACCTTTCACACACAGAAAACTCCTACATTAATTCCTTTCACACACAGAAAACTCCATTAAAATGTACATTAATACCTTTCACACACAGAAAACTCCATTAAAATGTACATTAATACCTTTCACACACAGAAAACTCCATTAAAATGTACATTAATGCCTTTCACACACAGAAAATTCCATTAAAATACACATCAAGACTGAGTGACCACAAACAGCAGGATGTAAACTTTGTGCAAGGAGGATAATGGGGCAGACATAGATGGAGGTCATGCAGGCTAGCTGTGTTAAAACACACACACACACAAGACATTACAGTGTTAAAAGAACACACAGCAACATATTACAGACAGTGGATGTGTTAAAAGAACACAGCAAGATATTGCAGACAGTGGCTGTGTTAAAAGAATACAGCAACATATTACAGACTGGTTGTGTTAAAAGAACACAGCAAAATACTATTTTCCTGTGGATGTGTTAAAAGAACAAACAGCAAGATTTTATTTTACAGTGGATGCGCTAAAAAAACAGACTGTTGTTGTGTTAAAAGGAGACAGCAATATATTACAGACAGTGGGTGTGTTAAAAAGACACAGCAAAGTAGTGGATGTGTTAAAAGGACACTCAGAGGCATTCAGACAGTTGATGTGTTAAAAGGACACACAACAAAGTATCACAGACGGTGGGTGTGTTAAAAAGACACACAGCAAAGCATTATTGACAGTTGATGTGTTTAAACAACACAGCAAAGAATTACAGACGGTTGATGTGTTAAAAGGACACAGCAAAGTATTACAGATGATTGATGTGTTAAAAGGATATATAGCAAAGTATTACAGGCGGTTGATGTGTTAAAACAACACACAGCAAAAGTATTACAGACGACTGATGTGTGAAAAGGACACACAGCAAAGTATTTCAGGCAGTGGATGTGTTAAAAGAAAACTCAGGAACATATATGATATCACTGATAGCTGATGTGTTAAAAGGACACAAAGCAACATATTACAGATAGTATATGTTTTAAAACGACACTCCAACATATTACAGATAGTGGATGAGTTAAAGACACACAGCAACATATTACAGATAGTGGATGAGTTAAAGACACACAGCAACATATTACAGATAGTGGATGAGTTAAAGACAAACAGCAACATATTACAGATAGTGGATGAGTTAAAGACACACAGCAACATATTACAGACAGTGGATGAGTTAAAAAGACACACAGCAAAATATTACAAATCGTTGATGTGTTGAAAGGACACGCAGCAAGGTATTACTGACAGTAGATGTCTTAAAAGGACACACACCAAAATAATAGAGACAGAAGATGTGTCAACAAATTGCAGACAGTGGATGTGTTAAAAGGACAGTCATCACGTTATTGCAGTAGAACTGATAAAGAGACTACCTGTGAGGATGGATCGCAGTGATCAATACGTTTGTGAGTTGTGTTGATGTCACCCAACACAATCACATGTCTGAAACAGGCCAACACAATCACATGTCTGAAACAGGCCAACACAATAACGTGTCTGAAACAGGCCAACACAATCACATGTCTGAAACAGGCCAACACAATCACATGTCTGAAACAGGCCAACACAATCACATGTCTGAAACAGCACATGTCTGAAACAGGCCAACACAATCACATGTCTGAAACAGCACATGTCTGAAACAGGCCAACACAATCACATATCTGAAACAGGCCAACACAATAACATGTCTGAAACAGGCCAACACAATCACATGTCTGAAACAGGCCAACACAATAACGTGCGAAACAATCCCAATGACATCTGTCAAACAGTCCAACAGCACTGCACTATCTCCTTGGTTTGAAGTAGTCACCAGAAATACTTTCGTTTTGCGATTTGCCCTTTGAAATGTTCAACATACACCTTGTTGCTATCTGGTTTATTCACCAGAAATACATTCATTCTGAGAGAGACTTTGCCCGGTTAAACAACATACACCTTGTTGCTATTGGTTTATTCACCAGAAATACATTCATTCTGTGATTTGCCCAGTTAAATTACATACACCTTGTTGCTATCTGGTTTATTCATCAGAAATACATTCATTCTGTGATTTGCCCAGTTAAATTACATACACCTTGTTGCTATCTGGTTTATTCACCAGAAATACATTCATTCTGTGATTTGCCCAGTTTAACTACATACACCTTGTTGCTATCTGGTTTATTCACCAGAAATACATTCACTCTGTGATTTGCCCAGTTAAATTATATACACCTTTTTGCTATCTGGTTTATTCATCAGAAATACATTCATTCTGCGATTTGCCCAGTTAAATTACATTAGTACATACACCTTGTTGCTATCTGGTTTATTCACCAGAAATACATTCACTCTGTGATTTGCCCAGTTAAATTACATAAGTACATACACCTTGTTGCTATCTGGTTTATTCACCAGAATTATACATTCATTCTGTGATTTGCTCAGTTAAACTACATACACCTTGTTGCTGTCTGGTTTACTAACCAGAAATACATTCATTCTGAGAGAGACTTTGCCCAGTGAAACTACATACACCTGGTATCTCTGAATTCATGTGTGTCTGTTCGTGTAGATCTGTGTCATCTTGGTGGATCTATACTGTGTTCATGTTTGGCACTATTTCTTTTCACATACACTTTGCCAAAATAATGAAAAAATTAAATTAAATTATAACAAAATTCACCAACTGACTTTCTGGAACTTCATCAAAGAAGCCTTCCATCCACAAACACACACACACACACACACGCACATTAACGCGCACACACGCACATTCGTGCATGTACACACACACACACAGGACACCCACCTCCCGCAGCGCAACAAGCTCTCTGCCCGTGCCTGCAGCAGAGCCAAGAAGTGCAGTTTGTACGTCCACCGATCCTCCCTCTCTGCTGCACGGGGAACGTACACGTTGATGATGACCACATCTTTGACTTGATCCACCACTCTGCAGACACATCACATACATGATAATCATGATGACCATGACAACACATCACATACATGATAATCATGATGACCATGACAACACATCACATACATGATAATCATGATGACCATGACAACACATCACATACATGATGATGATGACCATGACAACACATCACATACATGATAATCATGATGACCATGACAACATATCACATACATGATAATGATGATGACCATGACAACACATCACATACATGATAATCATGATGACCATGACAACACATCACATACATGATAATCATGATGACCATGACAACACATCACATACATGATAATCATGATGACCATGACAACACATCACATACATGATAATCATGATGACCATGACAACACATCACATACATGATAATGATGATGACCATGACAACACATCACATACATGATGATGATGACCATGACAACACATCACGTGCATGATGATGATGGCCATGACAACACATCACATACATGATAATCATGATGACCATGACAACATATAACGTGCATGATAATGATGATGACCATGACAACATATCACGTGCATGATGATGATGGCCATGACAACACATCACATACATGATGATGACCATGACAACACATCACATACATGATAATGATGATGACCATGACATCACATGCATGATAATGACCATGACAACACATTACGTGCATGATAATGATGATGACCATGACAACACATCACAAGCATGATAATCATGATGACCATGACAACACATCACGTGCATGATGATGATGGCCATGACAACACATCACATACATGATGATGACCATGACAACACATCACATACATGATAATGATGATGACCATGACAACACATCACGTGCATGATAATGATGATGACCATGACAACACATCACGTGCATGATAATCATGATGACCATGACAACACATAACGTGCATGATGATGACCATGACAACACATCACATACATGATAATGACCATGACAACACATCACATGCATGATAATGATGACCATGACAACACATCACATACATGGTGATGATGATGACCATGACAACACATCACATACATGATGACCATGGCAACACATCACGTGCATGATGGATGGCCATGACAACACATCACATACATGATGATGATGACCATGACAACACATCACATACATGATAATCATGATGACCATGACAACACATCACATACATGATAATCATGATGACCATGACAACACATCACATGCATGATAATGATGATGACCATGACAACACATCACATACATGGTGATGATGACCATGACAACACATCACATACATGGTGATGATGATGACCATGACAACACATCGTGTGCATGATGATGATGATGACCATGACAACACATCACATACATGATGACCATGACAACACATCACGTACATGGTGACGATGACGATCATGACAACACATCGCATAAATCATGATGATGATGGCCATGACAACACATCACATACATGGTGACGATGACCATGACAAAACATCACATACATGATGATGATGATGACCATGACAACACATCACATACATGATGATGATGACAATGACCATGACAACACATCACTTACATGATGATGATGACCATGACAACACATCACATACATGGTGATGATGACCATGACAACACATCATGTACATGATGATGATGATGATGACCATGACAACACATCACGTACATGATGATGATGACCATGACAACACATCACATATATGGTGACGATGACCATGACAACACATCATATACATGGTGATGATGACCATGACAACACATCACATACATGGTGATGATGATGACCATGACAACACATCGTGTGCATGATGATGATGATGACCATGACAACACATCACATACATGATGACCATGACAACACATCACGTACATGGTGACGATGACGATCATGACAACACATCGCATAAATCATGATGATGATGGCCATGACAACACATCACATACATGGTGACGATGACCATGACAAAACATCACATACATGATGATGATGATGACCATGACAACACATCACATACATGATGATGATGACAATGACCATGACAACACATCACTTACATGATGATGATGACCATGACAACACATCACATACATGGTGATGATGACCATGACAACACATCATGTACATGATGATGATGATGATGACCATGACAACACATCACGTACATGATGATGATGACCATGACAACACATCACATATATGGTGACGATGACCATGACAACACATCATATACATGGTGATGATGACCATGACAACACATCACATACAGTGTGATGATGACCATGACAACACATCACATATATGGTGATGATGACCATGACAACACATCACGTATATGATGACAATGACAACACATCACATACATGGTGATGATGACCATGATAACACATCACATACATGGTGGTGATGATGACCATGACAACACATCATGTACATGACCACCATGTCACATACATGATGACCATGACAACACATCACATACATGATGACCATGACAACACATCACATACATGGTGATGATGACCATGACAACACATCACATACATGGTGATGATGATGACCATGACAACACATCGTGTGCATGATGATGACCATGACAACACATCACATACATGATGACCATGACAACACATCATGTACATGGTGACGATGACGATCATGACAACACATCGCATAAATCATGATGATGATGGCCATGACAACACATCACATACATGGTGACGATGACCATGACAAAACATCACATACATGATGATGATGATGACCATGACAACACATCACATACATGATGATGATGACAATGACCATGACAACACATCACATACATGATGACGATGACCATGACAACACATCACATACATGGTGATGATGACCATGACAACACATCATGTACATGATGATGATGATGATGACCATGACAACACATCACGTACATGATGATGATGACCATGACAACACATCACATATATGGTGACGATGACCATGACAACACATCATATACATGGTGATGATGACCATGACAACACATCACATACAGTGTGATGATGACCATGACAACACATCACATATATGATGATGATGACCATGACAACACATCACGTATATGATGACAATGACAACACATCACATACATGGTGATGATGACCATGATAACACATCACATACATGGTGGTGATGATGACCATGACAACACATCATGTACATGACCACCATGACAACATGTCACATACATGATGACCATGACAACACATCACATACATGATGACCATGACAACACATCACATACATGGTGATGATGACCATGACAACACATCACATACATGATGACCATGACAACATATCACATACATGGTGATGATGACCATGACAACACATCACATACATTGTGATGATGACCACGACAACACATCACATACATGGTGATGATGACCATGACAACACATCACATACAGTGTGATGATGACTATGACAACACATCACATACAGTGTGATGATGACCATGACAACACATCACATACAGGGTGATGATGACTATGACAACATATCACATACAGTGTGATGATGACTATGACAACACATCACATACAGGGTGATGATGACCATGACAACACATCACATACATGGTGACGATGACCATGACAACACATCACATACATGGTGACGATGACCATGACAACACATCACATACATGATGATGACAATGACAACACATCACATATATGATGATGACCATGACAATACATCACATACATGATGATGATGACCATGACAACACATCACATACATGGTGATGATGATGATGATGACCATGACAACACATCACATATATGATGATGATGATGATGACCATGACAACACATCACATACAAGGTGATGATGACCATGACAACATCACATACATGGTGATGATGACCATCACTCTTTATAGAACCCCCCACCTACTATCTACAAAGTCGAACGCTTTAACAGAAACCCCCACATCACTCTATCTATAAAGTCTCACATTTAAACAGAAAGCCCACCGACTCTATCACTCTATAAAGTCTAACAATCTAACAGAACCACCTAGTCACTCTATAAAGTCTAACAACCTAACAGAACCACCTAGTCACTGTATCACTCTATGAAGTCTAACACTTGAACAGAAAGACCACTGACTCTATGAAGTCTAACACTAACAGAACCTCCACTCACTGTATCACTCTATGAAGTGTAACACTTTCAGTTTACCACAGCCCCCCACTCACTGTATCACTCTATGAAGTGTAACACTTTCAGTTTACCACAGCCTCCCACTCACTCTATCACTCTATGAAGTGTAACACTTTCAGTTTACCACAGCCCCCCACTCACTGTATCACTCTATGAAGTGTAACACTTTCAGTTTACCACAGCCCCCCACTCACTGTATCACTCTATGAAGTGTAACACTTTCAGTTTACCACAGCCCCCCACTCACTCTATCACTCTATGAAGTGTAACACTTTCAGTTTACCACAGCCTCCCACTCACTCTATTTGGTGTTGAGTGAGGACAGCTCTGCCCTCTCCATCCAAGGATCGCAGCTGTTGCGGCGTGAAGTGACCAGTGCTGCCCCAACAGCCAATGTCCCCCTGTGCCTGGCACAGCTGACCGCTCAGCCCTTCCTCTGCTCCACACGGCGTGGCACCGTGTCTGCAGAAATTGGCCGTGCCTGAAACACCACATCACAGCCTGCACTGACTGCTTCTGTCCACACCACTCTCCACACCAATCCACACCACTCTCCACACCACTGACTGCTTCTGTCCACACCACTCTCCACACCACTGACTGCCTCTCTCCACACCACTCTCCACACCACTGACTGCCTCTCTCCACACCACTCTCCACACCACTGACTGCTTCTGTCCACACCACTCCACACCACTGACTGCTTCTGTCCACACCACTCTCCGCACCACTGACTGCTTCTGTCCACACCACTGACTGCTTCTGTCCACACCACTCTCCACACCACTGACTGCTTCTGTCCACACCACTCTCCGCACCACTCACCACACCACTGACTGCTTCTGTCCACACCACTCTCCGCACCACTCACCACACCTCTGACTGCTTCTGTCCACACCACTCTCCACACCACTGACTGCTTCTGTCCACACCACTCTCCACACCACTGACTGCTTCTGTCCACACCACTCTCCGCACCACTCACCACACCTCTGACTGCTTCTGTCCACACCACTCTCCACACCACTGACTGCTTCTGTCCACACCACTGACCTCCTCTCCACACCACTCACCACACCACTGACTGCTTCTGTCCACACCACTCTCCGCACCACTCACCACACCACTGACTGCTTCTGTCCACACCACTGACTGCTTCTGTCCACACCACTCACCACACCACTGACTGCTTCTGTCCACACCACTGACTGCTTCTGTCCACACCACTCACCACACCACTGACTGCTTCTGTCCACACCACTGACTGCTTCTGTCCACACCACTCACCACACCACTGACTGCTTCTGTCCACACCACTCTCCGCACCACTCACCACACCACTGACTGCTTCTGTCCACACCACTCTCCGCACCACTCACCACACCACTGACTGCTTCTGTCCACACCACTCCACACCACTGACTGCTTCTGTCCACACCACTCTCCACACCACTGACTGCTTCTGTCCACACCACTCACCACACCACTGACTGCTTCTGTCCACACCACTGACTGCTTCTGTCCACACCACTCACCACACCACTGACTGCTTCTGTCCACACCACTCTCCACACCACTCACCACACCACTGACTGCCTCTCTCCACACCACTCCACACCACTGACTGCTTCTGTCCACACCACTCTCCACACCGCTGACTGCCTCTCTCCACACCACTCTCCACACCACTGACTGCTTCTGTCCACACCACTCTCCACACCACAGACTGCTTCTGTCCACACCACTGACTGCCTCTCTCCACACCACTCTCCACACCACTGACTGCTTCTGTCCACACCACTCTCCACACCGCTCTCCACACCACTCACCACACCACTGACTGCCTCTCTCCACACCACTCCACACCACTGACTGCTTCTGTCCACACCACTGACTGCTTCTGTCCACACCACTCTCCACACCGCTGACTGCTTCTGTCCACACCACTCTCCACACCACTCCACACCACTGACTGCTTCTCTCCACACCACTCCACACCACTGACTGCCTCTCTCCACACCAATCCACACCACTCACCACACCACTCCACACCATTCTCCACACCACTGACTGCTTCTGTCCACACCACTCTGAACACCATGCTATGACTGTATACTACAAAGGGTGCATGATAATTTTTTCGGGGCATTTCCTTGCTCTCCATCGCAGGCAAGATACTTGCCAGGAACCTACTAAACTGCCTCACAGCACACCTTGACCAAGGTCATTTGCCTGAGAGCCAATGTGGATTCCGGAAAGAGCGCGGAACCACTGACATGGTGTTTGCTGCAAGGCAGCTGCAAGAGAAATGTCAGGAGCAAAATGCTGATCTGTTCTCCACCTATGTCGACCTCACTAAGGCCTTCGACACCGTGAGTAGAGAGGGACTGTGGAAGATCATGGCCAAGTACGGATGCCCTCGGAAATTTATTTCCTTGGTCAGCCAGTTCCATGAAGGCATGCAGGCTCGAGTCCAGGACAATGGCGAAACATCTGCTCCTTTTGCTGTCACAAATGGTGTCAAGCAAGGCTGCGTCCTGGCTCCAGCGCTGTTCAGCCTCATGTTCTCTGCAATGCTTACTGATGCCTTCAGAGATGGCGATGTTGGAATCGGCCTAAAATACCGAACAGATGGCAAGCTGTTTAACCTCAGAAGGCTTCAAGCAAAAACGAAGGTCATGACAGACATCATCAGAGACTTTTTGTTTGCTGATGATTGTGCCCTCAACGCTGGATCTGAAGCTGACATGCAACTCAGCGTCGACAAGTTTGCCATTGCCAGCAGGAACTTCGGCCTTACCATCGGCACGAGGAAAACTGAAGTTCTCAATCAGCCAGCCCCAGGGAAACCCCACGTTGAGCCCAACATCACAGTCAACGGTCAGAGACTCAGTGCGGTGGAGCGTTTCACATACCTTGGCAGCACACTGTCACGAAATGCAACCATCGACGATGAAGTAAACGTCAGGATTGCAAGAGCAAGCGCAACTTTTGGTAGACTCAATGCAAATGTCTGGAACAGAAGAGGCATTAGCCTTGAGACCAAGCTAAAGGTCTACAGAGCAGTAGTTCTCCCCACACTACTGTACGCCTGCGAAACTTGGACAGTGTACCAACGACATGCCAAGAAGCTGAACCACTTCCACACAACATGCCTCAGGAAGCTGCTGAACATCAAGTGGCAAGACAGGACCCCAGACACAGAGGTGCTCGCAAAAGCCATCCTTCCCAGCATCTTCACCATCCTGATGCAGTCCCAGCTTCGCTGGGCTGGACACGTGGCGCGCATGCCAGACCATCGGCTGCCCAAAAGGCTCTTCTATGGCGAGCTGCAACAAGGGAAGAGATCACACGAAGGTCAGAAGAAGCGCTTCAGAGATACTCTGAAAGTCTCTCTGAAAGCGTTTGATATCAACCCTGACTCCTGGGAGGAATCTGCAGTGGACCGTGACAAATGGCGCGCTGCTGTGCACAAAGGCGCCAAGTTGTGCGAGGCCAACAGGACTGCTGCAGCTGTTCAGAAGAGGCAGGCCAGAAAGTCACAGGCAAACAAGCTCCCTGACAATGGTATGCCTGTCTTTGTCTGCCCCAACTGTCAGCGAACATTTCGTGCGCAGATTGGACTATTCAGCCATCTGCGCATTCACAGATAGATTCATGAGCATCCTCCCCCCCACCCCACCACCACCACCCTGCCCCCATCCCCCAGCTGGATGACAACGATGGTCATCATCGATCTCGATGGACACACCACCACAAAGCGTGCATGATAATTTTTACCCGAACAACTTCAACTTTACAACTGTAAACTACAAGGAGTGCATGATAATTTTTACCTCAACAACTTCAACTTTACAACTGTAAACTACAAAGAGTGCATGATAATTTTTACCTCAACAACTTCAACTTTACAACTGTAAACTACAAAGAGTACATGATAATTTTTACCTCAACAACTTCAACTTTACAACTGTAAACTACAAAGAGTACATGATAATTTTTACCTCAACAACTTCAACTTTACTTCAACTTTACAACTGTAAACTACAAAGAGTGCATGATAATTTTTACCTCAACAACTTCAGCTTTACAACTGCTTCTTGCAGGTTACTTAGCCATGGCTGTCATTATCACTTCAGCTTTACAAACATACACCGGATATATGTCACAATGACCATGTTCACAGAAACTACACACTAGTTATGTGTCACAATGATCATGTACACAAAAACTACACACTAGATATGTATTAAAATGACCATGTTCACAAAAACCACACACCGGATATACATGTGTCACAATGATCACGTTCACAGAAACTACACACTGGATATGTGTCACAATGACCATGTTCACAGAAATTACACACCAGATATGTGTCACACTGATCATGTACACAAAAACTATACACTAGATATGTGTTAAAATGATCATGTACACAAAAACTACACACTGGATACATGTGACAATGACCATGTTCACAAAATCACAAACTGGATGCATGTTTTATTAACTATGTACAAAGAAATAGATCTATACATACTGCACTATGTCATAATATTAACTATATACACAGAAAAACACACGATGGAAACGTGTCACAATAACCATGTACACAAAAAAACACACACTGGAAACATATCACAATGACCATGTAGTGATCTAGTATGTACACAGAAAACTACATCCTGGAAACATGTCACAATATTGAATAACCATGTACACAAAAAAAAAACATACTGGAAACATATTTAAGTAACAATGTATCTAAAAACTGCATACTGGATATTTATCACAATAACCATGTACACAAAACATTACACACAAGAAACATATCACAGTAACTATGTATGAAATAACTACACACTGGATACATATCATCACACTAACAATGTACACAGAAAACTACAAACTGGATACATGTCACATTAACCATGTAGTGATGTACACAAAAAAACTACACACTGGATACATATCATCAAAATAACTATGTACACAGAAAACTACAAACTGGATATATGTCACAATAACCATGGATACAAGTACATAGAAAACTATACACTGTATACCTGTCACAATAATTATGTGCACAACAGAGTGCACACTGGATGATGGTAAAAAAAAAAAAGCCTACCAGAATATCCAGATCGTTTGCGTGAGAAGCTGAAGTAAGCATTGTATCCCTCAGCAATGGCTGATGGCTCATCCAACATATCTCCTGAAACAGGACACAGAAGCTGAAGCAAGCATTGTATCCCTCAGTAATGGCTGATGGTTCATCCAACATATCCCCTGAAACAGGACACAGAAGCTGAAGCATTGTATCCCTCAGCAATGGCTGATGGCTCATCCAACATATCCCCTGAAACAGGACACAGAAGCTGAAGCATTGTATCCCTCACCAATGGCTGATGGCTCATCCAACATATCCCCTGAAACAGGACACAGAAGCTGAAGTAAGCATTGTATCCCTCAGCAATGGCTGATGGCTCATCCAACATATCTCCTGAAACAGGACACAGAAGCTGAAGCAAGCATTGTACACCTCAGCAATGGCTGATGGCTCATCCAACATATCCCCTGAAACAGGACACAGAAGCTGAAGTAAGCATTGTGTCCCTCAGCAATGGCTGATGGCTCATCCAACATATCCCCTGAAACAGGACACAGAAGCTGAAGTAAGCATTGTATCCCTCAACAATGGCTGATGGCTCATCCAACATATCCCCTGAAACAGGACATAGAAGCTGAAGTAAGCATTGTATCCCTCAGCAATGGCTGATGGCTCATCCAAAATATCCCCTGAAACAGGACACAGAAGCTGAAGTAAGCATTGTATCCCTCAGCAATGGCTGATGGCTCATCCAACATATCCCCTGAAACTGGACACAGAAGCTGAAGTAAGCATTGTATCCCTCAGCAATGGCTGATGGCTCATCCAACATAACCCCTGAAACTGGACACAGAAGCTGAAGTAAGCATTGTATCCCTCAGCAATGGCTGATGACTCATCCAACATATCTCCTGAAACAGGACACAGAAGCTGAAGTAAGCATTGTATCCCTCAGCAATGGCTGATGGCTCATCCAACACATCTCCTGCAACAGGAGACAAATTCCAGTCAGGCTTTGGACTACTTTCGTAAGTGACCTGGTGGAGAAATATGCTCTAATACTATTTAACTTTCCTGAGTGACTTTTCTGTGATATAGAAAGAAAGATAGTGTGTGTGTGTGTGTGTGCTGATAATCTATTTTCCTGAGTGATTTTTCTGAATGCTATTATAATTATAATCTACTTTCCTGTGTGATTTTTGTATATATATATATATATATATATATATATCATCAGCCTCTGCAACGCACTGATCCCGATCCTCACGTTCCTCTGCATCTGCGGAAAGATTCAGTTTCAATTTGCTGATTTATCAATCACATCTTGGAATGGCAGAACCTGCAGGAAGAGTGGGTTGGGTGGATTTTCTTTCCTTTGAACTTACGGGTAATTTTAGTTTCTTGTAAACAGATAATATCGGCATCTAACGAATCCAACACGTCCTTCAGACATCTTTTATTCGCTCTGATACCATTAATATTCCATGTCAAGATTTTCATGATGTTTGCTAGGCAAACCACAGGAAAATACAACCACAACAGCGGCGCGTGCTGGATGAAGGGAGACCACTCTCAGCCTTGCCAACAATCGTCCACATGCTGCAAACCATGAACCAGTGTCTGTGATTGCAAACGGCTTCAGTCCGATTGTCCGATGTGTCCATAGTCCGACGTTTATTTGTCCGACATGTTGATAATCCGACATGGCAATGGTCCGAAAAGCCGCTGGTTTGAAACATTTAGTCCTACGTAGCAATGCTCCAACGTGGCAAGTCTTTTTTTTTTAATAATCATATCATATCATAACCATAATTTATCAATATGAAGACCTTTAGGCCTGTAAGGCCTTTTTCCCGCTTGAAATGGGGGGAAGTGAGAGCCCCCATAAATGTAATTGTATAGAGATAATTTTATAATCTAATAGTGCGCAATGCCGCTTATTAAAGAGTGTTTAAATGAGTTTTGTATCAGTTAATTT
The DNA here is from genome assembly GCF_041734735.1 of Babylonia areolata. NCBI lineage: Eukaryota > Metazoa > Mollusca > Gastropoda > Neogastropoda > Buccinidae > Babylonia > Babylonia areolata. The sequence goes on along the minus strand of NC_134900.1, from coordinate 90,271 downwards.
TTGAAAGTAACTGTCAACACGATTTTTTAAAGTATTCATTGTTCCTGCGGAGACATCTTGTGGCAAATTATTCCAAAATTTGTTAGTCTGTTCGTTAAAAAAAATGTCCAAATCTGGAAGTTTCAACAGAAACTTTTAACAGTTTGTAGGACTGAATGCCCTCTTGTAACATTGTTGTCGTTTAAGGTGAACAAAGAATATAATTATAGTTTTACTGTCAGTAAAAACCATGAGTCATTTTATATATCTCTATTAAATAACCGCGCAGTCTTCTATATTCTAAACTATGTAATTTAAGTAAGTGCACTCTTGTTTCAAATTGTTCATATTATCAGTAAAGCCAATATAATTCTTTTCCGTCGTAAAGGTCTTCTTCAGTTGTACATTTTCAATAATGTCTATGCTTACTCCAAGTTAAGCGCGTTGGGTTACGCTGCTGGTCAGGCATCTGCTTCGCAGATGTGGTGTAGCGTATATGAATTTGTCCGAACGCAGTGACGCCTCCTTGAGCTACTGAAACTGAAAATTACTCCAAGACTGGCTTAACTAATGACTTAAATAAAGGTATCATTATGTTCTTACTTTTACGCTGTATATTCTCAACTAACATTCCATTCAGTGTATTTGAGGGGTTTTTTATGGTTTCATGAATATGTGGACTGTAGGCCAGGGAATTTAGATTAAAATTTGCATTAGGTCAGAATGTCTGCAACAAAACCGTTCTTCAAAGTTTACGACAAAATAGAATAAATCATACTGATCACACTGATATAAAGTTGGCCACTATAGGGGGGCGGGAACATAGGTAGATTTTGATTTTTAATGTCCAGAATCGAATATTTTTATTACTTTTGCCTGTGTGAGAGCGCCTTACAAAGAGTCGCAAGGTAAGCACAGGCGAAGGTTACGCAAGCGCGGTATAAGGGGTCGCCAGAGGAAAGCGTTCAGCGCGGTACAGTACATGTGGCTGACTGCTGCCGCGCTGATCCTGATCTGTGAGCAGGTCACTGAATCTGAACAGTAAGCTAGGAACAGGGTTCTTTCGGGTCAAAAGGAAACAAACATTTTCAGTTTCATGTATTTTTTCTTAAGTGGTAGAAGACGTAAATCCGCTTTTATGAATGTTTTCCAGTTTCCTACTATTCATGACATATCATAAAGAATGAAATCAGTATTATACCGACTGCAAAGATGAATTTACGAAGGCAGCACAGGATCATTTAGTTCGTAAGTACAATTTTGTTGATATTTTACGCAATGCACAATTTGGATATACTCCATGCTCCGCTTATTAACGTGTAGAATATAAATATCTAAATATGTGTTAACCCGGTTCGGTTTCAATGAACATTATCGGCGCTCTGTCCAGACAATAAACTGGGAAAGTATGGAGGGCAGATGATGGCAAAATTGAACATCGTTTCTTGATGTGAAAAGAATGGTATGAAATACATATTTTTCTTTGGAAATGAACCGGTATTTGCAAATGTGACTCACGAACCCTGGCGCAGTAGACGTCGATTTAGCGTGGGATATAAATAATAATCATAATGATAACAATGGATCATAAATTTTATTAATGATTATGTAAAACTTTCTTGTAATACGTGTAACATTGAATCCAAGTTACCTAAACTAACTTTCCCGACGCAGATGTTTGAATTACTGGATTTATAATAATGATAGTAATGAATCTATCATGCGATACTTAGCCAATGCAATGCATTCAAACAAAATTATGTATTTTATTAATGATTACCTAAAACCTTATGACATATGTAACATGGAACCCAAAATACCTAAACTAACTCCCCCACCCTGGATGATTTTATTTTTCAGAAACACTGCAGGCACTCCATTTTCACATCAATTCTCCCCAGTGTTTCGTTCCACACTTCGTCTGTCTTGTGAACTGATAAACTACATCATTTCGTGATAAAACTTCACCAGACAGCAAAACCAAAATCAAGGTAATTTAAGGGGGTGATTTTCTACTTTGAACTTTGTTGTTTGGAACTTTTGATGCAACAAGTCTTCAACTGAAAACAGTCTTACTGAACTACATGCGTTGACTTGGTTCAAAATCTTACGCCAGTATCCGTATATTACCGCATCTCGCCATGTGTCAGAAACAGTGATTGTGTCTAAACTTAATCGGATCAGAGATAAATGTACAAACAAACCATAACAACGACGAAATTGACATACACAGTTTTGTTGTTTGTTGTTGTTGTTGTTTTTTTTAATATAGCAACCACGGTGTGCGAATAAACATATCGGAGATTTCCGTGTAACATATGTACATCTCACACGCTGTTGGAAACAACACATTCTCTGAATCTGTGTTCAAACACACACGATTGAAGGGTGTTTGTCAAACCGATTTACGCTTTCCCGCGGTTAGTCCGCATGATTTATGTAGAAACAGTTCTAATTTTGTTTGCATGTATATTTTTTATTGGGTCGTTTACATGCACAGAAGTAAAACAGAAAAGCGGAACTCAAAATGAATATGCGACGTCGATTGCATTTAAATAGTTGAATAGACTTTTTTTTTCAGAAAATGAGTGTATGTGCTGCAGAAGGTAGATGTGTTGACCACCTGTTGCAAGTAAAGAACGTGTAGTGTATTCATGAATGTGCTTGCCTTTGAATGAATAAAAATACGTCAAGAGGAACGGGTTGTTTACGTCTGTCACGCGTGTTTTTTTGCGTAATATTTCAAACCTAATGTACCATTTTTACTGATGATCAATGTTTTATTATCACAACGAATGAATATAGATCAGGTCTGTATGTACTGGATTTTAATCAGGTTTGTACTTATTTGTTTCTGACCACTTCATGTTTAGACACATTGCCATGTCACAAAATGGCGCCGAAATTTTGGATGTTTTTAATAATTTTCAACACATTTAAGACACAAGAACAAACCATATTCTCAAAAAAATTGTTGCAGACATTTCTCTAATGAATTGCAATCCTGATAACATGTGAAACATTTGAATAATCATTGTAAACACATGTTTATACTGAATCAGACTGAGAGACCCCGATTTCCAAAAACGTTCTGGAGACTGACCCATTTTCATTTTCCAGACTGTCTTTGCTCTTCATGACTATCTGATGCACTTCATTTTGCCACCTTCATACTCCAGCCAGATACATTTTCTTTCCCATGCTAAACCGACGTGTCTACTGCGCCAGGGTTCGTGAGTCACATTTGCAAATACCGCTTCATTTCCAAAGAAAAATATATATTTCATACCGTTCTTTTTACATCAAGACATGATGTTGGTCGATTTTGCCATCATCTGCCTTCCATGCCTTCTGAATTAATTGTCTGGACAGTGTTCCAACAATGTTCATTGAAACAAACCTAGTTAACAGGTATTGAGATATTCATATACTACACGTTAATAAGCAGAGCATGAAGTATTTCCAAGTTGTGCATTGCGTAAAATGTCAACATAATTGTTCCTGCGAACTAAATGATCCCGTGCTGCCTTCGTAAATTCACCCTTGCAGTCGGTATAATACCGATTTCATTCTTTATGAAATGTCAGGACTGGTAAGAAACTGTAAAACATTCATAAAAGCAAACTTGCGTTTTCTACCAATTTAGTATATAATAGATGAAATTTAAAATGTTGTTTCCTTTTGACCCCAAAGAGTTCTCTTATTTTCTGTACGGTATCTGTCATCTGCCGCAGTGACCTACTAACGGAGGTATAGGACAGCATCAGCGCGGCAGCAGTCAGCCACAAGTACTGTACCGCGCTAAACGCTTTCCTCTGGCGACCCCTAATACCGCGCTTGCGTAACCCTGGCCAGCTCATGCCTTGCGGATCTTTGTAAGGCGCTCTCTCATGGCCAAATGTGTGAGAAATAATAATTAAAAATCAAAATCAATTCATGTTCCCGCCCACCTACAGCGGTCAAGTTTATATCAGCGTGATCAGTATGATTTATTCTATTTTATCGTGAAAAGAACGGTTTTGTTGCAGACATTTTGACCATTTTTGTATCTGTCCTGGACTACTGAGTGATGGCCTACTATAGAGGTAACGCGTCCGCATAGGAAGCGAGAGAATCTGAGCGCGCTAGTTCGAATGACAGCTCAGCCGCCGATATTTTCTCCCCATCCACTAGACCCAGAGTGGTGGTCTGGGCGCTAGTCCGATTGGGATGACTGAGACGATAAACCGATGTCCTGTGTGTAGCATGCACTTAGCCGGCGCGCACCCAGTAACAGAACACACGGCAACAAAAGCCGGGTTGTTCCTGGCAAAATTCTGAAGAAAAATCCACTTCGATAGGAAAAACAAAAAACAAACAAACAACAACAACAAAAAAACCAAAAAAACACACACAAAAAAATCTGCACGCAGGAACTTGGAAAAAAAAGAACAAAAAAAGGGGGGGGGGGGGGGGGGGTGGCGCTGTAGTATAGCGACGCGCTCTCAATTTCACACAGAGAAATATGTTGTGATAAAAAGAAATACAAATACAAATAAAAGAGAGATTGGGGTCAACAATAACCCCAAGATCTCTTTCAGATGAAGTTTCCTGCTGTTCAATACAGTCCATGTAATACCTATAATATTGATTATTCTTTCCTACATGTAAAACTTTACATTTATTGTTATTAAATCTAAATTTGCCATTTATCAGTCCAGTCTATGAATCTATCTATATTAGCTTGTAACTTTAACCTACCTATATCAGAGTCTACTTCCTCATAGATCTTTGTATCATCAGCAAAGATTTTCACTAAACATTCAAGAATATCAGGCATATCATTTATATAATATCTTCTTTGTTTTAATGAAGACGGTGACATTTTTTAAAGCACATGTTTGATTCTCTTAGATGTTTATTTCAGGGGTATTTCACTATTTTCAAGTCACTGACTCACATAACCACATGTCTGTCTGTTCGTCTGTCTGCCCGATCTGTCTGACTCTTTATCTTCTCCCCCCCTCCCCCCACCCACACACACACCATCCCTCCCCCCCCCCCTCTCTGTCCCTCTCTCTGTTTGCATCTGTCTGTCTCTCCGGATGTCTCTCTCTAAAGATCTATCAGCTATCCAAGATCAAACATTTCTTAGAAATCTGTCCCCATAAAATGTTTTTCCATGCCTTCATTGAATCTCATATGTCACAGATTGATAAAAAAAAAAAATATACATTCACTATCTGGGATCTGGCAAGGCCCGGAAAAATAAACCTCTGCAAAGTCTATACAGGTTATATAAAGACGTGCTCTGAAATTAGTTTTACCCAAATCTCCTTATTTGTCCTTTACAGACTACTATACAATGTTGGACAATCTTCCACTGAAACTGAAACTCTAGTATACCCTATAACAAGCAGTTTTCACGTTCAAGATAATCTGGTTGTGCTCCACCATCAGTTACTAATTCCTTTCGTTTTACAGTTAATCGCTATGCTCATAAGTTAATCGATCACTTAATGCTGCCTCTTCCTAGAACTGATCTTTTTGAATCCAGCCTCACGTATTCGGGTGGTTTGCTCTGGGACAACACCCCATCCTCTCCAGCTGCATAACCTTCGAATGATTTTGCTCGAAATTCTCCCATCCTCTTGCTTTGTCTCTCTGCCGTTTCAGTCCGTCTGTAACTGTGGGCATTATCATTATTATCATTCTTCTTATTATTACTATTGATAATATTATATAACTACATGTGAATGTTTACGTATTCATATGTATCCGAAGATCAGCTGCTTCTTCTTCTTCTCTCTCTGTCTTTTCTTGTCTTCTCTCTCTCTCTCTCTGTCTTTTGTTTTGTTTTTTTCTCTCTCTCTCGTCTTGTCTTCTTCTCTCTCTGTGTCTTTTCTTGTCTTCTTCTTCTCTCTCTGTGTGTCTTTTCTTGTCTTCTCTCTCTCTCTCTCTCTCCCTCCCTCCCTCTCTCTCTCTCTCTAAACTTGGCCATATACTTATATGAAGCATTGAAGAGACTTCGAATAGTTATTTTGTGGCGTCGTTCACGTTCGCGAAGAATATGAGCACGCGCTTTGAATGTGTATAAATATGTGTATGCAATTGATTTTTGCCCATGACCTTCAGGGCTCAGCCAACAGATTTGTAAAGTCCACTCGTCGTATTGATTTTAGTATTTTCCGAAAAAGATCACTTCGGCGAATGAACATAGTGAAAGCCCTGTACACTGAGAGTAAAACACAAAAGCTTTTTATGTATTGAGTATAATTTCAAAATGTAATGTTTACGATGAGAAAGATCAGTTTAAAGCAAATTAAGTTCCCTAGCATTAATTACAGAGTAATTTCCATTTTTTTACTATCTGCACCAAAACGTTTGCAAAATAAATAAAACTTCCATGCTTAGCAAAAGAAGTTAGTTTCTGTTTGAACAAAAAATGATAATAATGACTGCTCTTGTTGTTGTGTCAGAATATCAAAGTGCCAAGTTATCTGCACCAAAACGTTTGCAAAATAAATAAAACTTCCATGCTTAGCAAAAGAAGTTAGTTCCTGTTTGAACAAAAAATGATAATAATGACTGCTCTTGTTGTTGTGTCAGAATATCAAAGTGCCAAGTTTAGAGAATACAAAAAAATATAAATATAACAGTAAATGCAGTTTGCATATAATTAGGCTTCTTTTGTGTGTGTGTGTGTGTGTGTGTGTGTGTGTGTGTGTGTGTGTGTGTGTGTGCCCATCCCAGAGGTGCAATATTGTTTTAAACAAGATGACTGAAAAGAACTTGTTTATACAAGTGAGTCAAAAATTGTAAACCATGCGAGTTAATACCCTTGAACTGATCACGATGAAACAAAAAAAAAAAAATTCCAGTCTTGACTTTTCTCAAAATGAAGTCCTTTTCACTTCTTACGACGTTTAGAAGTACTTGTATTTGGCTCTACATGTTATTAGTTTAACAAAATACTAAATTTTCATATCAACTTTAAAACTATAAAACTAGAATGAACATAAAAGAGAAATTGAATTGCCCGTGTCGTACTACATTCCCGGCGGGTGTAACTAAACTTGTACATCTATCTAGATCTTGCAGTGTGATTGCGGCGATAGCCATTAAAAAGAATTTTTTACTGCCCTTAAAGATTTTTTGAATGCCCAAGATACACCAGAATAATATGATTTAAACAGCGTTCTCACTGCGAATACCGCAGTTGATTTATCGCCCTTTAAAAAAGTATGTTCAAATGTTAAATTTTAGAACGTTAGTTAAGGAGCCATGATAGTGTAATGGATAAGGCAGTTTCTTTTCACCTGAACACGCGGGGTTCGAATCTGGTTAGGACTTTTTTTCTTTCTTTTTTTTTAAACGCGAAGCTTTATAATCACAAATACAGACCACATTTTAACGATTAGATTTTTTTTTTTTTAAAGTGTATCACAAGTGAGTCTTGAAGGCCTTGCCTCTCTTGTTTATTTTTTTGTGTCCATCCCAGAGGTGCAATATTGTTTTAAACAAGATGACTGGAAACAACTGAATTTTTCCTATTTTTATGCCTAATTTGGTGTCAACTGACAAAGTATTTGCAGAGAAAATGTCAATGTTAAAGTTTACCACGGACACACACACACACACAGACAACCGAACACCGGGTTAAAACATAGACTCACTTTGTTTACAAAAACTACTATGGAATCAACGTACTTAGAGACAGCCCATATACGTAAAAACTACTATGGAATCAACGCACTTAGAGACAGCCCATATACGTAAAAACTACTATGGAATCAACGTACTTAGAGACAGCCCGTATACGTAAAACTACTATGGAATCAACGTACATGGAGACAGTCCATATTCATAAAAACTACTATGGAATCAACGTACTTAGAGACAGCCCATATACGTAAAAACTACTATGGAATCAACGTACTTGGAGACAGCCCATATACATAAAAACTACTTTGGAATCAACGTACTTAGAGACAGCCCATATACGTAAAAACTACTTCAGAATCAACGTACTTAGAGACAGCCCATATATGTAAAAACTACTATGGAATCAACGTACTTGGAGACAGCCCATATACATAAAAACTACTTTGGAATCAACGTACATGCAGAAGCAATGAATATTAGGAAGAAGATAACTGACCCACTGACGATTTCAAGATGATCCTATGTTACCGAGTTGCAACGTGCGTACGTGCGCGCGCGCGCGCGCGCGCGCGTGTGTGTGTGTGTGTGTGTGTGTGCTCTTTGATGACATAGTTAGATCTATATATTGAGTATACTGAGTACATTTTGGATGCTTCAATTTGTTTTCAAGTTTGCAACTTATATGCACGATATTTAGTTTCCTCTTCTTTGTGTATGATTTCTGGGGGATCACTGAAATCATAAAATGCATTTGAACAGACATACAAAAAATAGTGGGATAAGACTTTTTTTTTAAAAAATCATTGTTTATTTATTCATTTATTTAGTTGGGAAGTCAGTTATTTGTACACTAAGCAAATTAAACAAGAGTGGGATAGCGGATGGAGTGGTGGGTATGTGTTTTCACCTGACACTCAGCAAGAGACGGTGAGATGTGCGTCAGTTCTGTCACAGTGCGTTCTGTCAGTTCTGTCACAGTTTGTTCCGTCAGTTCTGTCACAGTGTGTTCCGTCACAGTGTGTTCTGTCACAGTGTGTTCCGTCAGTTCTGTCACAGTGTGTTCTGTCACAGTGTGTTCCGTCAGTTCTGTCACAGTGTGTTCTGTCAGTTCTATCACAGTGTGTTCCGTCAGTTCTGTCACAGTGTGTTCCGTCAGTTCTGTCACAGTGTGTTCTGTCAGTTCTGTCACAGTGTGTTCCGTCAGTTCTGTCACAGTGTGTTCTGTCACAGTGTGTTCTGTCACAGTGTGTTCTGTCACAGTGTGTTCGTCAGTTCTGTCACAGTGTGTTCCACAGTGTGTTCTGTCAGTTCTGTCACAGTGTGTTCTGTCAGTTCTGTCACAGTGTGTTCCGTCAGTTCTGTCACAGTGTGTTCCACAGTGTGTTCTGTCAGTTCTGTCACAGTGTGTTCCGTCAGTTCTGTCACAGTCTGAATCCTGTCAGTTCTGTCACAGTCTGAATCCTGTCAATTCTGTCACATTGTGTTCTGTCACAGTGTGAATCCTGTCAGTTCTGTCACATTGTGTTCTGTCACAGTGTGAATCCTGTCAGTTCTGTCACATTGTGTTCTGTCACAGTGTGAATCCTGTCAGTTCTATCACAGTGTGTATCCTGTCAGTTCTGCCACATTGTGTTCTGTCACAGTGTGAATCCTGTCAGTTCTGTCACATTGTGTTCTGTCACAGTGTGAATCCTGTCAGTTCTGTCACATTGTGTTCTGTCACAGTGTGAATCCTGTCAGTTCTGTCACAGTGTGTTCTGTCAGTTCTGTCACAGTGTGTTCTGTCACAGTGTGAATCCTGTCAGTTCTGTCACATTGTGTTCTGTCACAGTGTGAATCCTGTCAGTTCTGTCACAGTGTGTTCTGTCAGTTCTGTCACAGTGTGTTCTGTCACAGTGTGAATCCTGTCAGTTCTGTCACAGTGTGAATCCTGTCAGTTCTGTCACAGTGTGTTCTGTCTGTTCTGTCACAGTGTGTTCTGTCAGTTCTGTCACAGTGTGTTCTGTCTGTTCTGTCACAGTGTGTTCCGTCAGTTCTGTCACAGTGTGTCCTGTCAGTTCTGTCACAGTGTGAATCCTGTCAGTTCTGTCACAGTGTGTTCTGTCAGTTCTGTCACAGTGTGAATCCTGTCAGTTCTGTCACAGTGTGTTCTGTCAGTTCTGTCACATTTTGAATCCTGTCAGTTCTGTCACAGTGTGTTCTGTCAGTTCTGTCACAGTGTATCCTGTCAGTTCTGTCACCGTGTGTTCTGTCTGTTCTGTCACAGTTCTGTCACAGTGTGTTCTGTCAGTTCTGTCACATTTTGAATCCTGTCAGTTCTGTCACAGTGTGTTCTGTCAGTTCTGTCACAGTGTATCCTGTCAGTTCTGTCACCGTGTGTTCTGTCAGTTCTGTCACAGTTCTGTCACAGTGTGTATCCTATCAGTTCTGTCACAGTGTGCAAACTACCAGTTCTGTCACAGTGTGTTCTGTCAGTTCTAATAATAATAATAATGGAGAAACTGAAGACAAGGAAGAGACATGGAAGGGAGGCTATTTTGGGAAGGGGTGGGTTTTAAGGCCAGACTTGAAACAGCTGAGTGTGGAGACTTGACGAAACGAAAGAGGAAGTTCATTCCAATTGCAAGGTCCAGAGACTGAGAAAGAACGGCGGCCAACAGTCGAGAGTTTGAATCTGGGTATGCATAAACAGAGTGGATCCGAAGCTGATCGTAGTGAGCGAGATGGAGTGTAGAGGTGAAGGCAGCCACAGAGATAGGAAGGGGCTGATTTGTGAATACATTTGTAGCATAGAGTGCTGATCTTGTACTTTATTCGGTGTGAGACAAGGAGCCAGTGGAGATGTTGCAAAAGAGGAGTGATGTGTTCAGATCTTTTCTTTCTGAGGACGAGTCGGGCAGCAGAGTTTTGTATGCGCTGAAGGGACTGAATGGATGAAGCAGGCAAACCAGACAATAGAGAGTTACAGTAGTCAAGGCGAGAGAGAATGAGAGAAACGACAAGTCTAGATGTTGCGTCAATGGACAGATATTTCCGGATGGAACTGATGCGCCGCAGTTGACAGTAGCAGGATTGACATGTCTGAGTGATAAATTTTTGCATGGACAGTGTGTTGTCAAGGACAACGCCGAGGTTCCTGACTGAACTGGAAAGAGGGATGGATGTACTGCCAAGTTTGATTGTGTCAGTTGTAATGGAAGAGAGTTTTTGTTTAGTTCTTATGATCATTGCTTCAGTTTTGTCCGCGATCAATTGTAACTTATTTAGAGTCATCCAATTTTGAATACCCAGGAAGCAGTTGGATGTTTCTTGCAAGAGCGACGACAGTTTTTCAGGTGTATCACTCTTCTGGAGTTGAGTGTCATCAGTATAAGAATGATGACTGACATTATGGCGGTTGATAATTTCAGCGAGAGGAGCAGTGTACAGTGTGGAGAGCACTGGGCCTAAAACAGATCCCTGTGGGACTCCATGTTCAATTTTAACGGGTTCAGACTGGAAATTATCAACAATGACAGACTGGAATCGATCAGTGAGATAAGATTTGATCCAGTTTAGAACAGTGTCGTTGATACCAAAATAATGTAAAATAAAGACGGGAAAGAAGGATTGAATATCGTGTCAAAGGCGGCTGACAAGTCGAGAAGAGTGAGAAGGGAGATATGTCCTGAGTCGGACGCTAGCAGTAGGTTATTCAGGATGTGGAGGAGAGTGGTCAGCGTGATAGGCAGACTGAAATGGGTGGATGAGATTGTTGAAACAAAGGTGATTGTAGAGCTGCTTCAGCACAGCTTTTTCAAGGAGTTTGAACAGGAATGGAAGATTAGAAACTGGTCGATAGTTTTTCAAAATGTTTGCGTCAAGGTTGGATTTCTTCAGAAGAGGCCGGACTATTGCAGTTTTGAAAGTGGATGGAAACGTTCCAGTGAGAAGGGATGAGTTGACAATGTTGGTGATTGTTGGGAGAAGCTGTGAGACACACTGGGGAAAAAAACAGAGGCTGGTATAGGATCGAGCTCACAGGACTTTATTGTCATTTCTTTCAGGATTTCATTCACTTCTGTTTCAGTTAATGGATTAAAGGAATGGAGAAGAGTGCCGTTGAATTGAGGATCAGGATGAGTAGGTTGGAAAGGCATTTGGTCTAAGATGGTACGAACATTATGGACTTTGTCAAAAAAGAAAGAGGAGAAGACATTGGGGAGTTCAGATAAAGTGTTGGCAGAAGGTCTTTTTTGCAGTACCGAGAAGATTTGACATGATAAAGTAAAGAGATTTGGTGGATGTGGCATCGAGAACTTGAGAAGAAAAGAAGTTTGTCTTCGCTGATGAGATCATATGTTTGACTTTATTTATTTGTTTTCGGAAGATTTGATTGTGGACTTTCAGTTTTGTTGATCGCCATCGCCGTTCCAATTGGCGACGTTTGCGTTTTGCAAGTCTAATGTCTTGTCTGTACCATGGGGTGGAAGGTCTATCAGGGAGCATGCGGGTAGTGGGGGTTGCATGTTCATCCAGCAGTTGAGAGAGGACAGAGTTGTAGTGTGTAGAGACATTGGTGTGGGAAGAAATTTTGGAAAGGCGTTCAGCAGCTTGAGAAGAAAGCTGACAGTTCTGTCACAGTGTGTTCTGTCAGTTCTGTCACAGTATGTATCCTATCAGTTCTGTCACAGTGTGTTCTGTCAGTTCTGTCACATTGTGTTCTGTCAGTTCTGTCACAGTGTGTTCTGTCAGTTCTGACACAGTATGTATCCTATCAGTTCTGTCACAGTATGTATCCTATCAGTTCTGTCACACTGTGTTCTGTCAGTTCTGTCACAGTATGTATCCTATCAGTTCTGTCACACTGTGTTCTGTCACAGTATGTATCCTATCAGTTCTGTCACAGTGTGTTCTGTCACAGTGTGAATCCTATCAGTTCTGTCACAGTATGTATCCTATCATTTCTGTCACACTGTGTTCTGTCAGTTCTGTCACAGTATGTATCCTATCAGTTCTGTCACAGTATGTATCCTATCAGTTCTGTCACAGTATGTATCCTATCAGTTCTGTCACACTGTGTTCTGTCAGTTCTGTCACAGTGTGCAATCTGTCAGTTCTGTCACAGTGTGTTCTGTCACTGTGTAATCCGTTAGTTTTGTCACAGTGTGTTCTGTCAGTTCTGTCACATCGTGTTCTGTCACAGTATGTATCCTGTCAGTTCTGTCACACTGTGTTCTGTCACAGTATGTATCCTGTCAGTTCTGTCACACTGTGTTCTGTCACAGTATGTATCCTATCAGTTCTGTCACAGTGTGTATCCTGTCAGTTCTGTCACATTGTGTTCTGTCAGTTCTGTCACAGTGTGCAATCTGTCAGTTCTGTCACAGTGTGTTCTGTCACTGTGTAATCCGTTAGTTTTGTCACAGTGTGTTCTGTCAGTTCTGTCACATCGTGTTCTGTCACAGTATGTATCCTGTCAGTTCTGTCACAGTATGTATCCTGTCAGTTCTGTCACAGTGTGTTCTGTCACAGTATGTATCCTGTCAGTTCTGTCACACTGTGTGCAATCTGTCAGTTCTGTCACAGTGTGTTCTGTCACAGTGTGTTCTGTCACAGTATGTATCCTGTCAGTTCTGTCACCCGGGCCCCACACAGCATCAGTAAAGAAAACAAAAAAGCAAAAAACAACAACAAAACCCAAAACCTGTCCTGTTGCTATACTGAACCTAGGGCCCACAGTCAGGCCTCAGTCCTGGTCTTGAAAGACTGAGGGGAAATGGCTAGATTATTTGGTCTGAATCTGGTTCCACAGGCGGACAGCTGAAGGGAAGCAGGAGTGCCTGTGGGAGTCAGTGCGGGAGAAGGGTACCTGTAGTTTTGTCTGGGTGGCCTCGGATTGTTCTATTTGTCCGCACTAGAGTACCTTCACGAGGTGCCACTCAACCAAATCACCCATGATCTCAGTGTCGCTTCTGAGTTCGGCGACTGGTTCCAACCCACTATATGAACTCCGCGAGATGTAATTAAAATGCCTCTGCCAAACCTACATCGGGCAAGACAGTGCTGAGGACGACACAGAGTGCTGATTTTTTTTTCTCTCTCTCAGGTGAGTGAGGAAGAAGGGGAGAACACTCGTGCAGTGACCCACTTGTCAAAGTAGGTCAGAGTTTCAGGTAAAATGGAGGCCGGAGGGACGACCGTTGACGAACTGTGACAGGTGAGTAATTTGAAATGGCTTTGTTATTTTTGTTGTTGTCCGTGGCTTACTGACAATACTGCTGTTAATCTGGTGATATTTAATTTGTCTTTGAATTTCTGCCTGTCGGAATATTGAGTGTGACCGATACCAAAATTAATGAGAAACAGGAATCGTGTTGTGATCGAACGTGTTAGGTTTGTCACTTCCTCAAACTCGACAATGGCGACACAGCATTGCCCAGGCCAGTGTGTACGTGTAGATCACACTGGCAGTTCAGTTTGATAGCAAAGATGTCGTGTTCCCAAATCTCCTCATATATATAGATCTATATATTGTTCTATATATTTATATATAGCTTTCAACAGTTTTGATGATCATGATGTGCCACTCAGAACCAGTCTGTATACATCTAGCATCAATTGTCAAACAAACACACACCTAGTTTAATGAATTTGAATTTTGTAACATTGAAAAAAGATACTGTATGGAACAAGAGAACTGATCTGATGATAATGTTCAGATGTGGATTTTTCCCTCCATCACACTATACTGTATACATCAAGATTTGAATAAAAATACCTCATTCTAGGTTCCGAGGAATCTTACACAACTTTATATTGATCAAGTTCCTGAAAAAAATAAAGATATGAATACAGAATGAATTTAAACAAAGATGTGAACCATAATGAAATATATGACAAATTGATTCAGAAGTTGTTTTTACTCAGCTTTAGTTCAAGATTTGAAAAACACATCCATAAAATAATTAGGAAAGCAAATAAAACAATGAGCTTAATAAAAAGATCATTTGACAATGTACACTCCTATTTTTCTGTGTGTGGATTGCAGTTCATGATCTGTAGGGTGGGGCGTGGGGGGCTGCCATTGTTCTGTTACCTTTTTGTCCCACCATTTAAGCAAATACTCCATTTGTGGGCATGCTGGATATGCTCATGTGTCCATAACCTACCAAATTCTGACACAGAATAAAAGGTCTTTGATGTATGTATTTGATCTTCTGTACATATAAGTTTATAACTATTATAAGGCACTAGGAGGTCTGCACATAAAAAACAACAACAATTTTTGCCTTTTCTCACAAGGCATGGATACCACAATGAATAGCAGGTCTGCACATCCAAAACCAATCTCTACCTTTACCCACAAGGCGCGGATCCACCTACCTCTACCTTTACCCACAAGGCACGGATACCACCAATCTCTACCTTACACACAAGGTATGGATAACACAACTCTCTACCTTTACCCATGAGGCATGGATACCACCAACCTCTACCTTTACCCACAAGGCACAGATACCACCAATCTCTACCTTTACCCACAAGGCATGGATACCACCAACCTTTACCCACAAAGCATGGATACCACCAATCTCTACCTTTACCCACAAGGCACGGATACCACCAATCTCTACCTTTACCCACAAGGCATGGATACCACCAACCTTTACCCACAAAGCATGGATACCACCAATCTTTACCCACAAGGCATGGATACCACCAATCTCTACCTTTACCCACAAGGCATGGATACCACCAATCTTTACCCACAAGGCATGGATACCACCACTCTCTACCTTTACCCACAAGGCATGGATACCACCAATCTCTACCTTTACCCACAAGGCATGGATACCACCAATCTCTACCTTTACCCACAAGGCATGGATACCACCAATCTCTACCTTTACCCACAAGGCATGGATACTACCACTCTCTACCTTTACCCACAAGGCATGGATACCACCAATCTTTACCCACAAGGAGTGGATACCACCAACCTTTACCCACAGGTCACGGATACCATCACTCTCTACCTTTACCCACAAGGCACGGATACTACCACTCTCTACCTTTACCCACAAGGCATGGATACCACCAACCTTTACCCACAAGGCACAGATACCACCACTCTCTACCTTTACCCACAAGGAATGGATACAACCAACCTTTACCCACAAGGCATGGATACCACCACTCTCTACCTTTACCCACAAGGCATGGATACCACCAACCTTTACCCACAAGGCACAGATACCACCACTCTCTACCTTTACCCACAAGGCATGGATACCACCAACCATTACCCACAGGTCACGGATACCATCACTCTCTACCTTTACCCACAAGGCACGGATACCACCACTTTCTACCTTTACCCACAAGGCATGGATACCACCAATCTCTACCTTTACCCACAAGGCATGGATACCACCAATCTCTACCTTTACCCACAAGGCATGGATACCACCAACCTTTACCCACAGGTCACGGATACCATCACTCTCTACCTTTACCCACAAGGCACGGATACCACCACTTTCTACCTTTACCCACAAGGCATGGATACCACCACTTTCTACCTTTACCCACAAGGCATGGATACCACCAATCTCTACCTTTACCCACAAGGCATGGATACCACCAATCTTTACCCACAAGGCATGGATACCACCAATCTCTACCTTTACCCACAAGGCATGGATACCACCAATCTCTACTTTTACCCACAAGGCATGGATACCACCAATCTCTACCTTTACCCACAAGGCATGGATACCACCACTCTCTACCTTTACCCACAAGGCATGGATACCACCAATCTTTACCCACAAGGAATGGATACCACCAACCTTTACCCACAGGTCACGGATACCATCACTCTCTACCTTTACCCACAAGGCACGGATACTACCACTCTCTACCTTTACCCACAAGGAATGGATACAACCAACCTTTACCCACAAGGCATGGATACCACCACTCTCTACCTTTACCCACAAGGAATGGATACAACCAACCTTTACCCACAAGGCATGGATACCACCACTCTCTACCTTTACCCACAAGGAATGGATACAACCAACTTTTACCCACAAGGCATGGATACCACCACTCTCTACCTTTACCCACAAGGCATGGATACCACCAACCTTTACCCACAAGGCATGGATACCACCACTTTCTACCTTTACCCACAAGGCATGGATACCACCAATCTCTACTTGTGCATTTATTGTGTGTGTCTTTGTGTACATACATTGTGCATGCGTTGTGTGTCATTGTATTTATACACTGTACATGTGTTGTATGTGTCATTGTATACATTCATTTTCATTCATTGTGCCCATCGCTCCTGGTGGAGCATAGGCCATTGACGACCCCTCGCCATCGCACTCTGTTCTGGGCTGTTCTGGACATTCTAGTCCAGTTGGTCCCTTGCTGCTTTAGCTCTGCCTCGGTATCTCGCCTCCAGCTGTTGCGAGGCTGGCCTCTCTTCCTCTTTCCCTGCGGGTTCCAGGTCAGGGCTTGGCGTGTGATGCTGGACGCTGGCTTCCTGAGGGTGTGTCCGATCCAGTCCCACTTCCTCCGCAGTATCTGCTTGGCCACTGGTTCCTGTCCCGCTCACTCCCACAGATCTTCGTTTCGGATGTTCTCCTGCCATCAGATCTTGTAGATGCGCCTCAGACAGGTGTTGAAGAATGTCTGAATCTTCTGCTGCATTGTCTGTGTCGTCCGCCATGTCTCACATCCATAGAGCAGAATTGACTTCACATTGGAGTTGAAGATGCGGAGTTTGGTTTTCATACTGATTGCTCCAGATGCCCAGATGTTCTTGAGCATGATGAAAGCTGTTCTTGCCTTGCGGATTCTGGCTGTGACGTCTCGGTCCGTGCCTCCCTGTCGGTCAACCACGCTTCCCAAGTAGACGAAAGACTCCACCTCCCTGATGGGCTCTCCACCGACTGTGACTGGAGTGTTGGCAGTGGTGTTGATCTTCATCAGCTTGGTCTTTTTCTTGTTGATCTTGAGCCCTGTCCTGGCTGACGTGGTTTCCAGGCGAGTGGTCTTGTCCTGCATCTGGCTGTGGTTGTGTGACAGGAGCGCCAGGTCGTCAGCAAAGTCAAGATCGTCCAGCTGTGTCCAGAGTGTCCACTGTATACCGTTGTTCCTGCCTGTTTCATTGTATACATACACTGTGCATATGTTGTGTGTGTCTTTGTATACATACACTGTGCACATGTTGTGTGTGTCATTGTATACATACACTGTGCATGTGTTGAGTGTGTCATTGTATACATACACTGTACGTTTCATTGTATACATACACTTTATTCTTGTATGTGTCATTGTATGTATCAGTGCTTGTGTACCTGTCAGGGTTTTGATGCGTGTACATATATATGTATTCTTGTGTGTATCATTGTATTGTATGCATCAGTGATTGTTTACATGTCAGGGTTATGATGTATTTTTATGTGTGTCATCATATACATCAGTGCCTGTGTACCTGTCAAGTTTATGAAATGTTGTTGTGTGTGTCTGTATATATCAATGCTTGTGTACCTATCAGGGTTATGATATATTGTATGTATCATTGTATACATCAGTGTTTGTGTACCTATCAGGGTTATGACATATTGTGTGTATCAATGTATATATCAGTGTTTGTGGTCCTGTCAGGGTTATGATATATTGTGTGTATCAGTGTATACATCAGTGCTTGTGTACCTATCAGGGTTATGATATATTGTGTGTATCAGTGTATACATCAGTGTTTGTGTACCTATCAGGGTTATGATATATTGTGTGTATCAGTGTATACATCAGTGTTTGTGTACCTATCAGGGTTATGATATATTGTGTGTATCAGTGTATACATCAGTGCTTGTGTAACTGTCAGGGTTATGATATATTGTGTGTATCAGTGTATACATCAGTGCTTGTGTACCTATCAGGGTTATGATATATTGTGTGTATCAGTGTATACATCAGTGCTTGTGTACCTATCAGGGTTATGATATATTATTGTGTGTGCCATCGTATGGATGAGTGTTTGTTCATGTGTCAGGGTTATGATATATTGTTGTGTGTATCATTGTGTGGGTTAGTGTTTGTTCACATGTCAGGGTTATGATACATTGTTGTGTGTATCATTGTATGGATGAGTATTTGTTCACATGTCAGGGTTATGATTTATTGTTGTGTGTATCATTGTATGGATGAGTGTTTGTTCACATGTCAGGGTTATGATATATTGTTGTATCATTATGTGGATGAGTGTTCACATATCAGGGTTATGATATATTGTTGCGTGTATCATTGTGTGGGTTAGTGTTTGTTCACATGTCAGGGTTATGATATATTGTTGTGTGTATCATTGTGTGGGTTAGTGTTCACATATCAGGGTTATGATATATTGTTGTGTGTATCATTGTGTGGGTTAGTGTTTGTTCACATGTCAGGGTTATGATATATTGTTGTGTGTATCATTGTATGGGTTAGTGTTTGTTCACATATCAGGGTTATGATATATTGTTGCGTGTATCATTGTATGGATGAGTGTTTGTTCACATGTCAGGGTTATGATATATTGTTGTGTGTATCATTGTGTGGGTTAGTGTTCACATATCAGGGTTATGATATATTGTTGTGTGTATCATTGCGTGGATGAGTGTTCACATGTCAGGGTTATGATATATTGTTGCGTGTATCATTGTATGGATGAGTGTTTGTTCACATGTCAGGGTTATGATATATTGTTGTGTGTATCATTGTGTGGGTTAGTGTTTGTTCACATGTCAGGGTTATGATATATTGTTGTGTGTATCATTGTGTGGGTTAGTGTTTCTTCACATATCAGGGTTATGATATATTGTTGTGTGTATCATTGTATGGGTTAGTGTTTTTTCACATGTCAGGGTTATGATATATTGTTGTGTGTATCATTGTGTGGGTTAGTGTTTGTTCACATGCCAGGGTTATGATGTGTTGTGTGTGTCATTGTATGGATGAGTGTTTGTTCACATGTCAGGGTTATGATGTGTTGTGTGTGTCATTGTATGGATGAGTGTTTGTTCACATGTCAGGGTTATGATGTGTTGTTGTGTGTGTCATTGTATGGATGAGTGTTTGTTCACATGCCAGGGTTATGATGTGTTGTGTGTGTCATTGTGTGGGTTAGTGTTTGTTCACATGTCATGGTTATGATGTGTCGTCGTAAAAAGTGTCTCTACATGACTAGATCAATTACTGTTACTAGTTGTGATTGGTGACATCTGACAGTACACGAGTACAGTAGATCAGTGACTGAGATATCAGACAATAGATGAGTAGATCAGTCACTGAGATATATATATATGTATATATATATATATATATCTTTATTGAGGGCCTGTGTGGGGGTGGAAGAGTCAGTTTACATTGAGGATCTGTGCAGTGCCAACACCCAGACCAGTGGTCAGGATCAGCTGACGTCACACAGACCAGTGGTCAGGATCAGCTGACGTCACACAGACCAGTGGTCAGGATCAACTGACATCACACAGACTGGTGGTCAGGATCAGCTGACGTCACACAGACCAGTGGTCAGACCAGTGGTCAGGATCAACTGACATCACACAGACCAGTGGTCAGGATCAGCTGACGTCACACAGACCAGTGGTCAGGATCAGCTGACGTCACACAGACCAGTGGTCAGGATCAGCTGACGTCACACAGACCAGTGGTCAGGATCAGCTGACATCACACAGACCAGTGGTCAGGATCAGCTGACCTCACACAGACCAGTGGTCAGGATCAGCTGACCTCACACAAACCATCATGACGGAGCGCTGTCCTGCCTTGCTGCCCATGGTGCTGTGGCTCAGCGGTCTGCTAGTGATGACTGCTGCTCAGGAGTGTGAGTTCTGTGTGTGTGTGTGTGTGTGGGTTTGTGTGTGTGTGTGTGTGTGTGTGTGTGTGTGTGTGTGTGTGTGTGACTATATGAAAAACACTGACCAGCACACAAAACTGACACTAACCAGCACACAACACTGACCAGCACTTTCATTGACCAGCACACAGCAATGACCAGCACTTTCATTGACCAACACACAACACTGACCAGCACTTTCATTGACCAGCACACAGCAATGACCAGCACTTTCATTGACCAACACACAACACTGACCAGCACTTTCATTGACACTGACCAGCACCGACACTGACCAGCACACAGCACTGACACTGACCAGCACACAGCATTGACACTTACCAGCACACAGCACTGACACTGACCAGCACACAGCACTGACCAGCACACAGCACTGACACTGACCAGCACACAGCACTGACACTGACCAGCACACAGCACTGACCAGCACTGACACTGACCAGCATTGACACTGACCAGAACACAGCACTTACACTGACCAGCACACAGCACTGACACTGACCAGCACTGACACTGACCAGAACACAGCACTGACCAGAACACAGCACACAGCACTGATACTGACCAGCACACAGCACTGACCAGCACCAACACTGACCAGAACACAGCACTGACACTGACTAGAACACAGCACACAGCACTGATACTGACCAGAATACAGCACTGACATGGACCAGCACACAGCACTGACACGGACCAGCACTGACACGGACCAGAACACAACACTGCCCAGCACTCAGCACTGACACTGACCAGAACACAACACTCAGCACTGACACTGACCAGCACTGACACTGACCAGAACACAACACTGACCAGCACTCAGCACTGACAGTGACCAGCACTGACAATGACCAGCACTGACACTGATCAGAACACAACACTGACCAGCACTCAGCACTGACTCTGGCCAGGACACAACATGAACACTGACCAGGACACAATACCAACCAGCACATTGACCAGAACACAATACTGACCAGCACATAGCACTGACACTGATCAGAACACAACACTGACTAGTACACAGCACTGACACTGACCAGAACACAATACCAACCAGCACATTGACCAGCATACAGCACTGAATGGCACACATCACTGAGACTGACCAGCACAGAACACTAACATGAATCTATCTGTCTCTGTGTAAGCGTGTGTGTGTTCCAAATGAAGCACACACAGACAAGTGAATGTCCATAGTGTGTGTGTGCAGATGCATTGGATCGTCAGTCAACCTGTGGACAGACGCTGACTGTGTATGACAGAGAGCTGACACTGGTTGCTCGCTCCAACGTGGCCCCAGCAAACCCCCCTCTAGAGTGTATTGTCTACCTGCAGTCAGGTTACCAGGTAACTACCTCCACCCCATCTCTACCTGCAGTCAGGTGACCCCGCCCCATCTCTACCTGCAGTCAGGTAACTACCCCACCCCATCTCTACCTGCAGTCAGGTGACCCCACCCCATCTCTACCTGCAGTCAGATGACCCCACCCCATCTCTACCTGCAGTCAGGTGACCCCACCCCATCTCTACCTGCAGTGATGTTACCAGCTAACTACCCCACCCCCTCTCTACCTGCAGTCAGGTTACCAGGTAACTACCCTACCCTCTCTCTACCTGCAGTAAGGTTACTAGATTACTAACCCCACTCCACCTCTATCTGCAGTGAGGTTACCAGGTTACTAACCCCACCCCACCTCTACCTGCAGTGAGGTTACCAGGTTACTAACCCCACCCCACCTCTACCTGCAGTGAGGTTACCAGGTTACCAGGTTACTAACCCCACCCCACCTGTATCTGCAGTGAGGTTACCAGGTTACTAACCCCACCCCACCTCTACCTTCAGTGAGGTTACCAGGTTACTAACCCCACCCCACCTCTACCTGCAGTGAGGTTACCAGGTTACTAACCCCACCCCACCTCTACCTGCAGTGAGGTTACCAGGTTACTAACCCCACCCCACCTCTACCTGCAGTGAGGTTACCAGGTTACTAACCCCACCCCACCTCTATCTGCAGTGAGGTTACCAGGTTACTAACCCCACCCCACCTCTACCTGCAGTGAGGTTACCAGGTTACTAACCCCACCCCATCTCTACCTGCAGTGAGGTTACCAGGTTACTAACCCCACCCCACCTCTACCTGCAGTGAGGTTACCAGGTTACTAACCCCACCCCACCTCTATCTGCAGTGAGGTTACCAGGTTACTAACCCCACCCCACCTCTACCTGCAGTGAGGTTACCAGGTTACTAACCCCACCCCACCTCTACCTGCAGTGAGGTTACCAGGTTACTAAACCCAACCCATCTCTACATGCAGTGAGGTTACCAGGTTACTAACCCCACCCCACTTCTATCTGCAGTGAGGTTACCAGGTTACTAACCCCACCCCACTTCTACCTGCAGTGAGGTTACCAGGTTACTAACCCCACCCCACTTCTATCTGCAGTGAGGTTACCAGGTTACTAACCCCACCCCACTTCTACCTGCAGTGAGGTTACCAGGTTACTAACCCCACCTTCGCCGTTGCCTCCTTGCCAGTCTGAGTGTGGAATGTACTGTCTGTCTGTAGTCAGTGTATGTGGTACTTCCCAGTAATCATTGCTGTATAAGACAGATGTGTGTGTCAGCATGTAACAGGCAGGTGTGTATGTCAGGATGTAAAACACAAGTGTGTGACAGGATGTAAAAGACAGGTGTGTGACAGGATGTAAATGACAGGTGTGTGTGACAGGATGTAAAAGACAGGTGTGTTTGTGTGTCATGATGTAAAAAACAAGTGTGTGACAGGATGTAAAAGACAGGTGTGTGACAGGATGTAAAAGACAGGTGTGTGACAGGATGTAAATGACAGGTGTGTGTGACAGGATGTAAAAAACAGGTGTGTTTGTGTGTCATGATGTAAAAAACAAGTGTGTGACAGGATGTAAAAGACAGGTGTGTGACAGGATGTAAATGACAGGTGTGTATGACAGGATGTAAAAGACAGGTGTGTGACAGGATGTAAATGACAGGTGTGTGTGTCAGGATATAAAAAACAGGTGTGTGTGACAGGATGTAAAAGACAGGTGTGTGACAGGATGTAAAAGACAGGTGTGTGTGACAGGATATAAATGACAGGTGTGTGATAGGATGTAAAAGACAGGTGTGTGTGTCAGGATGTAAAACTAAAAGACAGGTGTGTGTGTGTGTATGACAGGATGTAAAGGACAGGTGTGTGTGTGACAGGATGTAAAAGACAGATGTATATGTAGGATTAAAACTAATAAAAGACAGGTGTGTATACGTATGTGATGATGTAGAATACAGGTGTGTGACAAAATATAAAAAACAGGTGTGTGTGACAGGATGTAAAAGACAGGCGTGTGTGTGTGTGTGTGTGTGTGTGTGTGTGTGTGTGTGTGTGTGTGTCTGAGACAGCATGTAAAAGACAGGCGTGTGTGTCAGGATGAAAAAGACACGTGTGTGACAGGATGTAAAAGACAGGTGTGTGTGACAGGGTGAAAGACAGGTGTGTGTGACAGGATGTATGTAAAAGACTGGTGTGTGTGACAGGATGTAAAAGACAGGTGTGTGTGTGTGTGTGTGTGTGTGTGTGTGTGTGTGTGTGTGTGTGTGTGTGTGTGTGAGACAGCATGTAAAAGACAGGTGTGCTTGACAGGATGTAAAAGGCAGGCGTGTGTGTCAGAATGAAAAAGACAGGTGTGTGACAGGATGTAAAAGACAGGTGTGTGTGACAGAATGTTAAAGACAGGTGAGTGTCAGGATGTAAAAGACAGGTGTGTGTGACAGGATATAATGACAGGTGTGTGTGACAGGATGTAAAAGACAGGTGTGTGACAGGGTGTAAAAGACAGGTGTGTGACAGGATGTAAAAGACAGGTGTGTGTGACAGGTGTAAATGACAGGTGTGTGTGACAGGATGTAAAAGACAGGTGTGTGTGACAGGATGTAAAAGACAGATGTGTGTGTCAGGATATAAAAGACAGGTGTGTGTGACAGGATGTAAAAGACAGGTGTGTGACAGGATGTAAATGAGGTGTGTGACAGGATGTAAAAGACAGGTGAGTGTCAGGATGTAAAAGACAGGTGAGTGTCAGGATGTAAAAGACAAGTGTGTGACAGGATGTAAAAGACAGGTGTGTGACAGGATGTAAAAGACATGTAAGTGTCAGGATGTAAAAGATAAGTGTGTGACAGGATGTAAAAGACAGATGAGTGTCAGGTTGTAAAAGACAGGTGTGTGACAGGATGTAAAGGACAGGTGTGTGACAGGATGTAAAAGACAGGTGAGTTTCAGGATGCAAAAGACAGGTGTAAGACAGGATGTAAAAGACAGGTGTGTGTGACAGGATGTAAAAGACAGATGTGTGTGACAGGCAGCGGATGGACGTTCCAGGCTGCAGATCATTGTGGAACAGCTTCAGATCGGAGACTGCCAAGTGAAACTGGCTCTGTTCAACGGCCGTGGGGCATCAGGCAACTATCTGGTCAGCACACACATCTGTCTGTCTGTCTGTCTGTCCGCATGTCAGCCTGTCCATTTGTCACTCTGTTTATTTCAAAGAAGGTCTTGGTCTCATAGTGTAAAGTGAGCAGCACATACTGTCTGTATATATGTCTGTGCAACAGAATTATAGGTAGGTGATTGAATGTACAACACTCACACTGATTTGACTGAATGTCTGTCTGTCAGTCTGTCTGTCTGTACTAGAGAATTAAAGTACAACAGGGGAGGTGCTGCCTTCAGGTCGGAAATGAAAGCTGAGCCCTCTCATCTGACCTGGGGCAGACAGCAAGGGCCTTCATTATTTCTACCATCACCTGACCTTCATTATCCCTACCATCACCTGACCTTCATTATCTCTACCATCACCTGACCTTCATTATCCCTACCATCACCTGACCTTCATTTCTACCATCACCTGACCTTCATTATCCCTACCATCACCTGACCTTCATTATCCCTACCATCACCTGACTTTCATTTCTACCATCACCTGACCTTCATTATCCCTACCATCACCTGACCTTCATTATCCCTACCATCACCTGACCTTCATTTCTACCATCACCTGACCTTCATTATCCCTACCATCACCTGACCTTCATTAATTCTACCATCACCTGACCTTATCCCTACCATCACCTGACCTTCATTAATTCTACCATCACCTGACCTTCATTATCTCTACCTTCAAATGACCTTCACTATCTCTACCATCACCTAACTTTCATTAATTCTACCATCACCTAATCTTCATTAATTCTACCATCACCTGACCATTATTTCTACCATCACCTGACCTTCATTATCTCTACCTACCTTTATTATCGCTACCATCACCTGACCTTCATTATCTCTACCATCACCTGACCTTCATTATCTCTACCATCACCTAACCTTCATTAATCCTACCATCACCTGACCTTCATTATCCCTACCGTCACCTGACCTTCATTAATTCTACCATCACCTAACCATTATCCCTACCATCACCTGACCTTCATTATCCCTATCATCACCTGACCTTCATTATCACTACCATCACCTGACCTTCATTATCCCTACCATAACCTGACCTTACCATTAATTCTACCATCACCTGACCTTCATTTCTACCATCACCTGACCTTCATTAATTCTACCATCACCTGACCTTCATTAATTCTACCATCACCTGACCTTCATTACCCCTACCATCACCTGACTTTCATTATTTCTACCATCACCTGACCTTCATTATCTCTACCATCACCTGACCTTCATTTCTACCATCACCTGACCTTCATTATCCCTACCGTCACCTGACCTTCATTATCCCTACCATCACCTGACCTTCATTATCCCTACCGTCACCTGACCTTCATTATCTCTACCATCACCTGACCTTCATTATCTCTACCATCACCTGACCTTCATTATCTCTACCATCACCTAACCTTCATTATCCCTACCATCACCTGACCTTCATTATCTCCACCATCACCTAACCTTCATTATCCCTACCATCACCTGACCTTCATTATCCCTACCACCACCTGACCATTTTTTCTACCATCACCTGACCTGACCATTATTTCTACCATCACCTGACCTTCATTATCTCTACCTTCATTATCTCTACCATCACCTGACCTTCATTAATTCTACCATCACCTGACCATTATTTCTACCATCACCTGACCATTATTTCTACCATCACCTGACCTTCATTTTCTCTACCATGATCTGACCTTCTTTATCTCTACGTTCATTATCCTTACCATGACCTGACCTTCATTTTATCTACCATCATCTGACCTTCATTATCTCTACCATGGCCTGACCTTTATTAATTCTACCATCACCTGACCTTCATTGTCTCTACCATCATCTGACCTTCATTAATTCTACCATCACTTGACCTTCAGTATCTCTACCATCACCTAACTTTCATTAATTCTACCATCACCTAATCTTCATTAATTCTACCATGACCTGACCATTATCTCTACCATCACCTGACCTTCAGTATGTGTAATTACTATGACCTGACTAATATCTCTACCATCACCTGACCTTCATCATCTCTACCATAAACTGTTATTCATTATCTCTGCAGTCACCTGGAGTGATGGCCTACAGGTAACGCGTCCGCCTAGGAAGCGAAAGTGAATCTGAGCACGCTGGTTCGAATCACGGCTCAGCTGCCGATATTTTCTCCCCCTCCACTAGACCTTGAGTGGTGGTCTGGACGCTAGTCATTCGGATGAGACAATAAACCGAGGTCCAGTGTGCAGCATGCACTTAGCGCACGTAAAAGAACCCACGGCAACAAAAGGGTTGTTCCTGGCAAAATTCTGTAGAAAAATCCACTTCGATAGGAAAAACAAATAAAATACAAAAAAATGGGTGGCACTGTAGTGTAGCGACGCGCTCTCCCTGGGGAGAGCAGCCCGAATTTCACACAGAGAAATCTGTTGTGATAAAAAGAAATACAAATACAAATCTGAGTAAGTTTTCCACTGACCCATGTGCAAGTAGGCAGAGAACTTGAGAAGTCAGGGCATTGCACATCAATGCACCATGTTATGCTGTGTGAGGGTGTCTTTAGGGCTTTAGTCAGTTTGTCATGTTGTGATGTGTAAGGGTGTCTTTAGGGCTGTAGTCAGTTTGTCATGTTGTGATGTGTAAGGGTGTCTTTAGGGCTGTAGTCAGCTTGTCATGTTGTGATGTGTAAGGGTGTCTTTAGGGCTGTAGTCAGAATGTCATGTTGTGATGTGTAAGGGTGTCTTTAGGGCTGTAGTCAGCTTGTCATGTTGTGATGTGTAAGGGTGTCTTTAGGGCTGTAGTCAGTTTGTCATGTTGTGATGTGTGAGGGTGTCTTTAGGGCTGTAGTCAGCATGTCATGTTGTGATGTGTGAGGGTGTCTTTAGGGCTGTAGTCAGTTTGTCATGTTGTGATGTGTAAGGGTGTCTTTAGGGCTGTAGTCAGTTTGTCATGTTGTGATGTGTAAGGGTGTCTTTAGGGCTTTAGTCAGTTTGTCATGTTGTGATGTGTAAGGGTGTCTTTAGGGCTGTAGTCAGCTTGTAATGTTGTGATGTGTAAGGGTGTCTTTAGGGCTTTAGTCAGTTTGTCATGTTGTGATGTGTAAGGGTGTCTTTAGGGCTTTAGTCAGCTTGTCATGTTGTGATGTGTAAAGTGTCTTTAGGACTGTAGTCAGCATGTCATGTTGTGATGTGTAAGGGTGTCTTTAGGGCTTTAGTCAGCTTGTCATGTTGTGATGTGTAAGGGTGTCTTTAGGACTGTAGTCAGAATGTCATGTTGTGATGTGTAAGGGTGTCTTTAGGGCTGCAGTCAGCATGTCATATTGTGATGTGTGAGGGTGTCTTTAGGGCTGTAGTCAGCTTGTCATGTTGTGATGTGTGAGGGTGTCTTTAGGGCTGTAGTCAGCATGTCATATTGTGATGTGTAAGGGTGTCTTTAGGGTTGTAGTTAGCTTGTCATGTTGTGATGTGTAAGGGTGTCTTTAGGGCTGTAGTCAGCTTGTCATATTGTGATGTGTGAGGGGGTCTTTAGGGCTGTAGTCAGCTTGTCATGTTGTGATGTGTAAGGGTGTCTTTAGGGCTGTAGTCAGCTTGTAATGTTGTGATGTGTGAGGGTGTCTTTAATAGGGCTGTAGTCAGCATGTCATGTTGTGATGTGTGAGGGGGTCTTTAGGACTGTAGTCAGCATGTCATGTTGTGATGTGTAAGGTTGTCTTTAGGGCTTTAGTCAGCTTGTAATGTTGTGATGTGTAAGGGTGTCTTTAGGGCTGTAGTCAGCATGTCATGTTGTGATGTGTAAGGGTGTCTTTAGGGCTGTAGTCAGCTTGTCATGTTGTAATGTGTGAGTGTGTCTTTAGGGCTGTAGTCAGCTTGTCATGTTGTGATGTGTAAGGGTGTCTTTAGGGCTGCTGTCAGCTTGTCATGTTGTGATGTGTAAGGGTGTCTTTAGGACTGTAGTCAGCATGTCATGTTGTGATGTGTAAGGGTGTCTTTAGGGCTGTAGTCAGCTTGTCATGTTGTGATGTGTAAGGGTGTCTTTAGGGCTGTAGTCAGCTTGTCATGTTGTAATGTGTGAGTGTGTCTTTAGGGCTGTAGTCAGCTTGTCATGTTGTGATGTGTAAGGGTGTCTTTAGGGCTGTAGTCAGCATGTCATGTTGTGATGTGTAAGGGTGTCTTTAGGGCTGTAGTCAGCTTGTCATGTTGTGATGTGTAAGGGTGTCTTTAGGGCTGTAGTCAGCTTGTCATGTTGTGATGTGTAAGGGTGTCTTTAGGGCTGTAGTCAGCTTGTCATGTTGTGATGTGTAAGGGTGTCTTTACTAGGACTGTAGTCAGCTTGTCATGTTGTGATGTGTGAGGGGGTCTTTAGGGCTGTAGTCAGCTTGTCATGTTGTGATGTGTAAGGGTGTCTTTAGGGTTGTAGTCAGCTTGTCATGTGATGTGTGAGGGGGTCTTCAGGGCTGTAGTCGGCTTGGCTGAACCTCCAATCCCACACCACCCCCACCCCCACCCCCACTAATTGCTCAGTGTTGCTGATGTTGATTTACTGTCTGGTTGAAAGATCTGTTGTGTTTATTGTCTGGTTGAAATATCTGTTGCTGTTTATTGTCTGGTTGAAAGATCTGTTGCTGTTTATTGTCTGGTTGAAAGACATTAATTTATGGTATTCTCTAGTTGAAAAGCTGGTGTGGGCCATATTCACATTAACCCAGCCAATTGCTGACAGCCAGTTGCTGTCAGCCTGACACAGAAACACATTACCAGTTACTGTCAGCCTATTACCAGTTGCTGTCAGCCTGACACAGAAACACACTACCAGTTACTGTCAGCCTGACACAGAAACACATTACCAGTTGCCGTCAGCCTGACACAGAAACACATTACCAGTTCCTGTCAGCCTGACACAGAAACACATTACCAGTTACCATCAGCCTGACACAGAAACACATTACCAGTTGCCGTCAGCCTGACACAGAAACACATTACCAGTTGCCGTCAGTCTGTCACAGAAACACATTACCAGTTGCTGTCAGCCTGACACAGACACACACTACCAGTTACTGTCAGCCTGACACAGAAACACCTTACCAGTTGCTGTCAGCCTGACACAGAAACACATTACCAGTTGCTGTCAGCCTGACACAGAAACACATTACCAGTTACTGTCAGCCTGACACAGAAACACACTACCAGTTGCTGTCAGCCTGACACAGGAACGCATTACCAGTTGCTGTCAGCCTGACACAGAAACACATTACCAGTTGCCGTCAGCCTGACACAGAAACACCTTACCAGTTGCCATCAGCCTGACACAGAAACACACTACCAGTTGCCGTCAGCCTGACACAGAAACACATTACCAGTTACCGTCAGCCTGACACAGAAACACACTACCAGTTGCCGTCAGCCTGACACAGAACCACATTGCCAGTTGCTGTCAGCCTGACACAGAAAAAACACTACCAGTTGCTGTCAGCCTGACACAGAAACGCACTACCAGTTACCGTCAGCCTGACACAGAAACACACTACCAGTTGCTGTCAGCCTGACACAGAAACGCACTACCAGTTGCTGTCAGCCTGACACAGAAACGCACTACCAGTTACCATCAGCCTGACACAGAAACACATTACCAGTTACCATCAGCCTGACACAGAAGCACACTACCAGTTACCATCAGCCTGACACAGAAACACATTACCAGTTGCTGTCAGCCTGACACAGAAACGCATTACCAGTTGCTGTCAGCTTGACACAGAAATGCACTACCAATTACCATCAGCCTGACACAGAAACGCTCTACCAGTTACCATCAGCCTGACACAGAAACTTACTACCAGTTACTGTCAGCCTGACACAGAAACACACTACCAGTTGCTGTCAGCCTGACACAGAAACACACTACCAGTTACCATCAGCCTGACACAGAAACACACTACCAGTTACGATCAGCCTGACACAGAAACGCTCTACCAGTTACCATCAGCCTGACACGGAAACACACTACCAGTTGCTGTCAGCCTGACACAGAAACACACTACCAGTTACCATCAGCCTGACACAGAAACACATTACCAGTTGCTGTCAGCATGACACAGAAACACATTACCAGTTGCTGTCAGCCTGACACAGAAACACATTACCAGTTACCATCAGCCTGACACAGAAACACACTACCAGTTGCTGTCAGCCTGACACAGAAACACACTACCAGTTGCTGTCAGCCTGACACAGAAACGCACTACCAGTTACCATCAGCCTGACACAGAAACACACTACCAGTTACCATCAGCCTGACACAGAAACACACTACCAGTTACCATCAGCCTGACAGAGAAACATACTACCAGTTACCATCAGCCTGACACAGAAACACACTACCAGTTACCATCAGCCTGACACAGAAACACACTACCAGTTGCTGTCAGCCTGACACAGAAACACATTACCAGTTGCTGTCAGCCTGACACAGAAACACATTACCAGTTACCATCAGCCTGACACAGAAACACACTACCAGTTGCTATCAGCTAGAAACAATATTATGGTGCTTTCTAGATGGAAGAGACAATATTAATGGGATTCACGCTGCTAGTATCACTGAAGCCTTATTTGCTGTATTGTCTAAATGGTTGTTGACAGAGGTTGTTGACAGTTATAACACTGATGTGACTGTTGACAGAGTTAAACTCTAGGTGGCTGTTGACAGAGTTATAACACTGAGGTGGTTATTGACAGATGGTGTTGACAGAGTTATAACACTGATATGGTTATTGACAATGGTACTGACAGTTATAACACTATGTTGGTATTGACAGATGGTGTTGACAGAGTTATATAACACTGATGTGACTGTCAACAGAGTTATAACACTCATGTGGTTATTGACGGATAGTGTTGACAGAGTTATACACTGACTTGGCTGTTGATAGATGTTGTTGACAAAGTTATAACACTGATGTGATGTTGACAGATAACTTTAAACACTGACATTGTTGTTAATAGATTTATAACTATATCATGGCTGTTGACACAGTTATAACCCTGACTTAGTTGTTGAGAGAGTTATAGTATTGAAATGGTTATTGACAAGTTGTTGACAGAGGTTGTTGAGAGAATTATACTTATAGCACTGACATGGTTATTGACAGGTTGTTGACAGAGTTATAACACTTACTTGGTTGTTGATAGTTATAACACTGACAGGTTGTTGACAGAATTATAACACTGATGTGGTTGTTGACAGAGTTATAACAGTGATGTGGTTGTTGACAAGGTTATAACACTGACATGGTTGTTGACAGAGTTATAACACTGATGTGGTTGTTGACAAAGTTATAACTCTAACATGGTTGTCGACAGAGTTATAACACTAATGTGGTTGTTGACAGTTATAACACTGGTGTGGTTGTTGACATAGGTTGTTGACAGTTGCAATGTGATGTGCTTGTTGACAGAGTTATAACACTGATGTGGTTGTTGACAGAGGTTGTTGACAGAGTTATAATGCTGGTGTGGTTGTTGACAGAGTTATAACGCGATGTGCTTGTTGACAAAGTTATAACACTGATGTGGTTGTTGACAAAGGTTGTCGACAGAGTTATGACACTGATGTGGTTGTCGACAGAGTTATAACACTGATGTGGTTGTTGACAGAGTTATAACACTGATGTGGTTGTCGACAAAGGTTGTTGACAGAATTATAACACTGATGTGGCTGTTGACAAAGGCTGTCAACAGTTATAACACTGATGTGGTTGTTGACAGGTTGTTGACATAGTTGTAGTACTGATGTGATTGTTGACAGAGTTATAACACTGATGTCATTGTTGACAGAGGTTGTTGACAGAGTTATAACACTGGTGTGGTTGTTGACAGAGTTATAACACTGATGTGGTTGTCAACAAAGGTTGTTGACAGAATTATAACACTGATGTGGTTGTTGACAAAGGCTGTTGACAGAGTTATAACACTGATGTGGTTGTTGACAAAGGTTGTTGCCACTTATAACACTGATGTGGTTGTTGATAAAGGTTGTTGACAGAGTTATAACACTGATGTGGTTGTTGATAAAGGTTGTTGACAGAGTTATAACACTGATGCGGTTGTTGATAAAGGTTGTTGACAGAGTTGTAACACTGATGTGGTTATTGACAGAGGTTGCTGGGCTGCTCCAGCAGTTCTACAGATATCATCTACACCAAAGGTCGCCAAGCCACGCTGCGCTTCTCTCGTCCTTTGCACCTTTACCAGACTGGTTATGAAGTCACCCTGACTGTCAAGGCGTATGGTGAGTCAAGCTCAGTGGTTATGAAGTCACCTTGTGTCACAAGATGGCAAATCCTCAACACCCGGCGACAAAGTTGGTTTACGCACAAGACACACTGACCCTCCCAAATGAGAGTAGTTGACAAATGATTGATTAATCTATATTTTTGATACACCTGAAATTAAATTATACACAACACAAAATGAAATATGAAATTCAAAAAGGTTATGTACTCTCTCTCACACACACTCACACTACCCCCCCCCCCCCCACCCCCAACCCCCCGCTTCCCCCCAAAAAAGAAAGAAGATAAAGTTTGTCACATCATAGCCCTTCGCACTGTCTCCACAGTTTACAGTCACGCACCATGATGTAAAGTTTGTCACATCATAGCCCTTCGCACTGTCTCCACAGTTTACAGTCACGCACCATGATGTAAAGTTTGTCACATCATAGCCCTTCGCACTGTCTCCACAGTTTACAGTCACGCACCATGATGTAAAGTTTGTCACATCATAGCCCTTCGCACTGTCTCCACAGTTTACAGTCACACACCATGATGTAAAATTGTCACATCATAGCCCTTCGCACTGTCTCCACAGTTTACAGTCACACACCATGATGTAAAGTTTGTCACATCATAGCCCTTCGCACTGTCTCCACAGTTTACAGTCACACACCATGATGTAAAATTGTCACATCATAGCCCTTCGCACTGTCTCCACAGTTTACAGTCACACACCATGATGTCACTCAGCTTTGATCAAGAGTTCTGGCCCCATGTTTTGTGAAGCACAGATCAAGAGTTCTGGACCTATGTCTTGTGAAGCACAGATCAAGAGTTCTGGCCCCATGTTTTGTGAAGCACAGATCAAGAGTTCTGGACCCCATGTCTTGTGAAGCACAGATCAAGAGTTCTGGCCCCATGTTTTGTGAAGCACAGATCAAGAGTTCTGGCCCCATGTTTTGTGAAGCGCATCAAGAGTTCTGGCCCCATGTTTTGTGAAGCACAGATCAAGAGTTCTGGCCCTATGTCTTGTGAAGCACAGATCAAGAGTTCTGGCCCCATGTTTTGTGAAGCACAGATCAAGAGTTCTGGCCCCCATGTCTTGTGAAGCACAGATCAAGAGTTCTGGCCCCATGTTTTGTGAAGCGCATCAAGAGTTCTGGCCCCATGTTTTGTGAAGCACAGATCAAGAGTTCTGTCCCCATGTTTTGTGAAGCGCAGATCAAGAGTTCTGGCCCCATGTTTTGTGAAGCACAGATCAAGAGTTCTGGCCCCATGTTTTGTGAAGCACATCAAGAGTTCTGGCCCCATGTTTTGTGAAGCACAGATCAGCATGTCAGGTCAGGTCATTAGATCTGCTACTGGTAACCTGTAATCCAGTACAACCTGTTCAGGGTCGGGTTGCCGGCGACTAAACCGGCACCCCCACCGCTCCCTTCCGGGACTGGTGAGGCAGGTGGCTAGACACCCTTATGGCGATCCATAAAAGGGCGTTGGCTCAGGAGAACCACTGACGGCCATCTAGCTCCACCGTGCTGTGTGCATGCCACACGCAGTTGGCCCCCGGGGTGTGTCTACCCATGCATGTGAAGTCTGGATCCGGCAGAATCTGCGGAAGAAACCTATCGGTTCAACGGAGAGGAAGGCGGTTACAGCAACGCACTGTGGAGTGCAGAGAGCAAGATGAGACACCGAAAGGATATCTTGGTCATCCACTGCATCCGTGCTCATCCTCCAGTCGTCTCGACTTAGTCTTGCCACTGGAAATTGGTGGACCCGGACGAGAGAGTGAGGTCGACGTTGCGCAACTCCTCTTCACTTTAAACAAACTCATCGCGCAAGTCATCAGTCATCCAAAATGACCTTTCATCCTTCATCATTTCATCACCCCCAAGTCCTGTGGCGACAGGCGAGCGACAAAACGACAGGTGTGGGTACACTGGCAGTCGCAGCCGCAGACCTGCACACAGGCGGCTCAGGCCATAGGGTCGTTCTTCGTCGACAGGAGCAGCGATGGAGCTCGGCAGCCGTCTGAGCGTCTGAGCAGCCCTCTTTAGGAATGCACTGCTCACCTCCCTGGCATGAGGAAGGGGCTAGAAAAGGTGCCCTAAAAATTGCCTGCTCCATATCACCCTGGCCAGCATACCGCGGCTGGCGGGGACCCTACATCAGCGGTCGAAACAACAAGAAAGAAAAGAAAAAAACAAGGATCGTTCCTCTCACCATTGGTGCTTGGAACATAAGGACTCTCCTGGACAGAGATAACGCGGACAGACCCCAAAGGAGAACGGCACTAGTTGCATCCGAACTCGCCAGATACAACATTGACATCGCAGCCTTGAGTGAGACTCGGCTTGCAGGCGAAGGCGAGCTCTGTGAACAGGGATCTGGTTACACCTTCTTCTGGAGTGGACGAGGAAGCGAAGAGCGACGTGAAGCTGGCGTTGGTTTTGCAGTAAAAACAGCACTTGTCAGCAAGCTAGCTGGAATCCCAAAGGGAGTCAACGATAGGCTTATGACCATGAAACTCCCACTGGCATCTGGCCAGAAGCACCTCACCATTGTCAGTGCCTACGCCCCAACCATGACCAACCCGGATGAAGTGAAGGCGAAGTTCTACGAGGACCTTCACTCTGTCATTGCTGCTATCCCTAAAGCAGACAAGCTCATCATTCTTGGGGACTTCAATGCTAGAGTTGGCTCTGACTACATCTCCTGGGATGGAGTGATTGGAAAGCATGGTGTGGGCCACTGTAACCCGAATGGATTGCTTTTGCTTCAGACCTGTGCAGAGCACGAACTGCTGATAACCAACACAGTTTTCTGCCTCCCTACCCGTAACAGGACGTCATGGATGCACCCTCGCTCAAAGCATTGGCATCTCATCGATTATGTCATCGTCAGGAAAAGGGATAGGCAAGATGTACGTGTAACAAAGACCATGTGTGGCGCCGAGTGTTGGACAGACCATCGCCTTGTAGTCTCGAAACTGAATATTCGAATCCAGCCCAAGAGACGCCCCCAAGGCCAGAAGGCTCCAAAACGGCTCAACATCGCTAAGCTGAAAAACATCACCATCAAACAGTCCTTTGTGGAGCTGCTAGAAGATCGTCTGGAATCCGCCTCTCTGGACAACCAGAATGTGGAGTCTGACTGGAGGACCCTGCGTGAGCTGATCTATAGTACAGCTTCAGAGACCCTGGGACCCATGACCAGAAAGCACAAAGACTGGTTTGATGAAAACTGTGATGAAATCAAGCAGCTTCTGGATGAGAAACGCCGTCTGCATCAAGCCTACCTGAGCAACCCGAAGTCCACATCAAAAAAGGATGCGTACGATGCCATCCGCAGGACTGTTCAGCAAAAGTTACGCCAAATGCAGGATAAGTGGCTGAGTGACAAAGCTGATGAGATCCAGGGATATGCTGACAGGCACGATATGAAGAGGTTCTATGATGCCTTGAAAGAAGTCTACGGCCCCACATCCTCAGGATCATCCCCCCTCCTCAGTGCAGATGGGAATACCTTGATCACCGAGAAGGATAAAATTCTCGAACGCTGGGCTGAGCACTTCAGCAGTGTCTTAAATCGCCCTTCCTCCATAAATGATGAAGCCATAGACCGTCTCCCACAAGTCCCCATCAACGAAGCACTGGACGATCCGCCAACACCTCTTGAGACCCAGAAAGCAATCCATCTGCTATCCAGTGGCAAAGCACCTGGCTCAGACTCCATACCAGCAGAGGTCTACAAGGATGGAGGCACTGTGCTGACTGAGAAGCTCCATCAGCTGTACTCACTCATGTGGAAAGAAGAGACGATCCCCCAGGATTTCAAAGATGCATCTATCATTCACTTGTACAAGCGAAAGGGGAACCGGCAAGCCTGTGATAACCATCAGGGCATTTCCTTGCTCTCCATCGCAGGCAAGATACTTGCCAGGATCCTACTAAACCACCTCACAGCACACCTTGACCAAGATCATTTGCCTGAGAGCCAATGTGGATTCCGGAAAGAGCGCGGAACCACCGACATGGTGTTTGCTGCAAGGCAGCTGCAAGAGAAATGTCAGGAGCAAAATGCTGATCTGTTCTCCACCTATGTCGACCTCACTAAGGCCTTCGACACCGTGAGTAGAGAGGGACTGTGGAAGATCATGGCCAAGTACGGATGCCCTCGGAAATTTATTTCCTCGGTCAGCCAATTCCATGAAGGCATGCAGGCTCGAATCCAGGACAAAGACGAAACATCTGCTCCTTTTGCTGTCACAAATGGTGTCAAGCAAGGCTGCGTCCTGGCTCCAACACTGTTCAGCCTCATGTTCTCTGCAATGCTTACTGATGCCTTCAGAGATGGCGATGTTGGAATCGGCCTAAAGTACTGAACAGATGGCAAGTTGTTTAACCTCAGAAGGCTTCAAGCAAAAACGAAGGTCATGACAGACATCATCAGAGACTTTTTGTTTGCTGATGATTGTGCCCTCAACACTGGATCTGAAGCTGACATGCAACTCAGCGTCGACAAGTTTGCCACTGCCAGCAGGAACTTCGGCCTTACCATCAGCACGAGGAAAACTGAAGTTCTCCATCAGCCAGCCCCAGGGAAACCCTACGTTGAGCCCAACATCACAGTCAACTGTCAGAGACTCAGTGCGGTGGAGCGGTTCACATACCTTGGCAGCACACTGTCACGAAATGCGACCATCGACGATGAAGTGAACGTCAGGATTGCAAGAGCAAGCGCAACTTTTGGTAGACTCAATGCAAATGTCTGGAACAGAAGAGGCATTAGTCTTGAGACCAAGCTAAAGGTCTACAGAGCAGTAGTTCTCCCCACACTACTGTACGCCTGCGAAACTTGGACAGTGTACC
This sequence comes from Babylonia areolata, assembly GCF_041734735.1. NCBI lineage: Eukaryota > Metazoa > Mollusca > Gastropoda > Neogastropoda > Buccinidae > Babylonia > Babylonia areolata. The sequence continues at coordinate 52,056 of NC_134900.1, read as the reverse complement.
AACGACATGCCAAGAAGCTGAACCACTTCCACACAACATGCCTCAGGAAGCTACTGAACATCAAGTGGCAAGACAAGACCCCAGACACAGAGGTGCTCGCAAAAGCCACCCTTCCCAGCATCTTCACCATCCTGATGCAGTCCCAGCTTCGCTGAGCTGGACACGTGGCGCGCATGCCAGACCATCGGCTGCCCAAAAGGCTCTTCTATGGTGAGCTGCAACAAGGGAAGAGATCACACGGAGGTCAGAAGAAGCGCTTCAGAGATACTCTGAAAGTCTCTCTGAAAGCGTTTGATATCAACCCTGACTCCTGGGAGGAATCTGCAGTGGACCGTGACAAATGGCGCGCTGCTGTTCACAAAGGCGGCAAGTTGTGCGAGGCCAACAGGACTGCTGCAGCTGTTCAGAAGAGGCGGGCCAGAAAGTCACGGGCAAACAAGCTCCCTGACAATGGTATGCCTGTCTTTGTCTGCCCCAACTGTCAGCGAACATTTCGTGCGCAGATTGGACTATTCAGCCATCTGCGCATTCACAGATAGATTCATGAGCATCCTCCCCCCCACCCCACCACCACCCTCCCCCCATCCCCCAGCTGGATGACAACGATGGTCATCATCGATCTCGATGGACACACACCATGACAAGGTGTGATAGTATGACACAGCATGGTGATGTGACAAGGTGTGATAGTGTGATACAGCATGGTGATGTGACAAGGTGTGATAGTGCGATACAGCATGGTGACATGACAAGGTGTGATAGTGTGATACAGCATAAAGACATGACAAGGTGTGATAGTGTGATACAGCATGGTGACATGACAAGGTGTGATAGTGTGATACAACATGGTGACATGACAAGGTGTGATAGTGTGATACAGCATAAAGACATGACAAGGTGTGATAGTGTGATACAGCATGGTGATGTGACAAGGTGTGATAGTGCGATACAGCATAAAGATATGACAATGTGTGATAGTGTGATACAGCATGGTGACATGACAAGGTGTGATAGTGTGACACAGCATGGTGATGTGACAAGGTGTGATAGTGTGACACAGCATGGTGATGTGACAAGGTGTGATAGTGCGATACAGCATAAAGATATGACAATGTGTGACAGTGTGATACAGCATGGTGACATGACAAGGTGTGATAGTGTGATGCAGCATGGTGATGTGACAAGGTGTGATAGTGTGACACAGCATAGTGACATGACAAGTTGTGATAGTGTGATACAGCATAAAGATATGACAAGGTGTGATAGTGCGATACAGCATAAAGATATGACAGTGTGTGATAGTGTGATACAGCATAAAGATATGACAAGGTGTGATAGTGTGATACAGCATGGTGACATGACAAGGTGTGATAGTGTGACACAGCATGGTGATGTGACATGGTGTGATAGTGTGATACAGCATGGTGACATGACAAGGTGTGATAGTGTGATACAGCATAAAGACATGACAAGGTGTGATAGTGTGATACAGCATGGTGATGTGACATGGTGTGATAGTGTGATACAGCATGGTGACATGACAAGGTGTGATAGTGTGATACAACATGGTGACATGACAAGGTGTGATAGTGTGATACAGCATAAAGACATGACAAGGTGTGATAGTGTGATACAGCATGGTGACATGACAAGGTGTGATAGTGTGATACAGCATGGTGATGTGACATGGTGTGATAGTGTGATACAGCATAAAGATATGACAATGTGTGATAGTGTGATACAGCATGGTGATGTGACAAGGTGTGATAGTGTGATACCGCATGGTGATGTGACATGGTGTGATAGTGCGATACAGCATGGTGATGTGACAATGTGTGACAGTGTGATACAGCATGGTGACATGACAAGGTGTGATAGTGTGATACAGCATGGTGATGTGACAAGGTGTGATAGTGTGACACAGCATAGTGACATGACAAGTTGTGATAGTGTGATACAGCATAAAGATATGACAAGGTGTGATAGTGCGATACAGCATAAAGATATGACAATGTGTGATAGTGTGATACAGCATAAAGATATGACAAGGTGTGATAGTGTGATACAGCATGGTGACATGACAAGGTGTGATAGTGTGACACAGCATGGTGATGTGACATGGTGTGATAGTGTGATACAGCATGGTGACATGACAAGGTGTGATAGTGTGATACAGCATAAAGACATGACAAGGTGTGATAGTGTGATACAGCATGGTGACATGACAAGGTGTGATAGTGTGATACAGCATGGTGACGTGACATGGTGTGATAGTGTGATACAGCATAAAGATATGACAATGTGTGATAGTATGATACAGCATGGTGATGTGACAAGGTGTGATAGTGTGATACAGCATGGTGATGTGACATGGTGTGATAGTGCAATACAGCATGGTGATGTGACAAGGTGTGATAGTGCGATACAGCATGGTGATGTGACAAGGTGTGATAGTGTGATACAGCATGGTGATGTGACATGGTGTGATAGTGCGATACAGCATGGTGATGTGACAAGGTGTGATAGTGTGATACAGCATGGTGATGTGACATGGTGTGATAGTGCGATCATCATGGCCTGGCTTCGCTGACGAAGATCTAGGAAGGGCGTTGTCCACGTCTGATGCAGGCACGCTCATGGCTGACAAGGCCAATGCGGGAAAAGCAGAGTCGGCCGCAGCGGTTGCAAGGGAAAGTCTGGTCTGGGTTCGCGGCTGCAGCGTCGTGGTTCTTCCTCCTTCTGCGTTTGTCCTCAAGGCTGGCCCTGCGGTTGTTTTCGAAGGAGGAGACAGCTTGGTGGATGGTGCGTCGCCAGGTCTCTCGATCAGCGGCTACTGCGGACCACTGGCGATGGTCAATGTGACAGGCACCGAGAGCTTTCTTCAAGGAGTCTTTGTATCTCTTCTTGGGTGCTCCTCTGTCACGGTGGCCAGTGGACAGTTCGCCATACAGCGCGATCTTGGGCAGGCGGTGGTCCTCCATCCTGGACACGTGCCCTGCCCAACGTAGCTGGGTCTTTAGCAGCACTGCCTCGATGCTGATAGTCTTTGCCTGCTCCAGGACCTCGACATTTGTGATGTAGTCACTCCAGTGGATGCTGAGGATGGTGCGAAGGCAGCGCTGGTGAAAGCGATCAAGCAGTCGTATGTGGTGCCGGTAGGTGACCCAGGTTTCGGAGCCATACAACAGGGTGGGCAGTACAACAGCTCTGTACACGCTGATCTTTGTGTCTTTCTTCAGGTGTTTGTTGTTCCACACTCTCTTGTACAGCCTGCCGAATGCGCTGTTTGCCTTTGCAAGTCTGTTGTCGATCTCCTTGTCGATCTTGGCGTCAGACGAGATGGTGCAGCCTAGGTAGCTGAACTGGTGGACCGACTTCAGCTCTGTCTCACCGATGTTGATGTGAGGAGCGTGGAATTCTTCCCGTGGGGCAGGCTGGTGGAGAACTTCCGTCTTTTTCAGACTGACTTCTAGGCCGAAGAACTGCGCAGCCTCTGCGAAGCAGGACGTTACACGCTGCAGGGCCGCTTCTGTATGGGCGACGAGGGCAGCATCGTTGGCAAACAGAAGCTCTCTGATGAGTTGCTCCAGTGTCTTGGTGTGGGCCTGTAGCCGCCTCAGGTTGAATAGGCTGCCATCAGTGCGGTATCTGATGAAGATACCGTCGTCGTCGCCAAGATCTTCAGTGGCCTGTTGGAGCATCATGCTGAAGAAGATCGTGAAGAGGGTCGGCGCGAGGACACAACCTTGTTTCACTCCATTTCCAATTGGGAGGGGCTCCGAAAGGTCGTTGCTGTGTCTGACCTGTCCACGCTGTTCCTCATGTAGTTGGATGACCATGCTGAGGAATTTTGGGGGGCATCCTAGACGTTTCATGATCTCCCACAGACCTTTTCTGCTCACGGTGTCGAAAGCTTTCGTGAGATCGACGAATGTCGCATACAGTCCTTTGTTCTGTTCCCGACATTTTTCTTGTAGCTGTCTGAGAACGAAGACCATGTCAGTGGTGCCTGTGTTGGCTCTAAAGCCACACTGACTCTCTGGGAGATGTTCTTCGGCGATAGTGGGCACCAGCCGATTTAGGAGGACTCTGGCGAGGATCTTGCCTGCGATGGAGAGCAGAGTTATCCCCCTGTAGTTGGAGCAGTCCGACTTTTCTCCCTTGTTTTTATACAGGGTGATGATGACTGCGTCACGGAGGTCCTGTGGTAGTTTGCCTTGCTCCCAGCAGCAGACAAAGAGGTTGTGGAGTTTGGAGTGTAGTGCTGGGCCTCCATTCTTCCACGCCTCCGGCGGAATTCCGTCAACCCCTGCTGCCTTGCCACATTTCAGCTGTTCAATGGCCTTGACAGTCTCTTCTAGGGTTGGTAGCTCGTCCAGTTGTAATTTCACTGGCTGTTGTGGGATGCGGAGAATTGCCGAGTCTTGAACCGTGCGGTTGGCGCTGAAGAGGGTCTGGAAATGTTCCGACCACCTGTTCAGGATCGACGTCTTGTCTGTGAAGAGCGCCTGGCCGTCTGCGCTGCGCAAAGGACTCTGGACCTGGTATGAGGGACCGTACACCGCCTTCAAGGCTTCGTATAAGCCCCGGTAGTCACCAGTGTCTGCACAAAGCTGAGCCCTCTCTGCCAGGTTGGTCCACCACCCATTTTGAATCTCACGAAGCTTGCGCTGGAGGTTGCTGCATATGAGCCGGAAGGTTGCTTTCTTCACCGGACAAGACGGTTGTGCAAGGTGAGCCTGGTGGGCTGATCTCTTCTTCGCCAGCAATTCTTGGATCTCCTGGTTGTTTTCGTCAAACCAGTCCTTGTTCTTTTTCGACGAGAACCCTAGGACTTCTTCAGAGGACTGCAGGATGGCTGATTTCAGCTGTGCCCATAGTGCTTCTGGAGAGGGGTCTGTGGGGCAACTGGGGTCTTCAAGTTTGTCCTGAAGCTTCGCCTGGAATTCAGCTTTCACTTCAGCTGACTGAAAGTTGCCGACCTGGAATTTCTTCCTAGGAGCTCCTCCTTTCTTTGGTTTGGGCTTGAAGTGGAGCCTGAGCTTGCTGCGGACGAGGCGGTGGTCAGTATGACACTCCGCGCTGGGCATCACTCGGGTGTGTAGGACGTCTCGTACGTCTCTCTGGCGCATCAGGATGTAATCAATGAGGTGCCAATGTTTGGACCGAGGATGCATCCACGTTGTCTTCAGGCTGTCCTTCTGCTGGAAAATGGTGTTGGTGATGGTAAACTGCTGCTCTGCACAGAACTCGAGAAGAAGGCGCCCATTGTCGTTGCAATTACCAACGCCATGCTTGCCAAGGGCTCCTTTCCAGGCTTCTGAATCTTGGCCAACTCTGGCATTGAAGTCGCCAAGGATGATGACCTTGTCGTCAGCAGGGGTGTTCTGAACGAGGTTGCGCAGATCAGTGTAAAACTTGACCTTTTCTGTGGGGTCCGCTTGGAGGGTTGGAGCGTACACGCTGAACAGAGTGGCATGCTGTTTGTTCCGTAGTGGGAGGCGCATGGACATAATTCGGTCTGAGTGTCCTGTTGGCAGGTTTTCAAGCTTGGAGGCAATGGTGCTCCTGACCATAAAGCCTACGCCATAAAGGCGTCTCTCGGTCTCTGGCTTGCCTGACCAGCAGAGGGTGTACCCAGCGCCGTGTTCCTGGAGGCTGCCTTCCCCTGCAAAGCGGACTTCGCTGACGGCAGCAATGTCAATGTTCAGTCTCTGAAGTTCGTGTGCGACTAGAGCGGAACGCCTTTCTGGGTGGTTGCTGTCTGCAGAGTCACGCATGGTTCTGATGTTCCAGCATGCTACCTTTAGTCCTTTTGCACCTAACTGTGAGGCAGGTGCCGGCCTTTTCTTCTCTATTGTTGTTCGACCGCGTTTGGAGATGCCCGTTGACCGCGGCTAGCCAACTGGGGGGTATGGAGATGAGCATTTGTTTGGACCACCTTTTCTAGGCCCCTCTCCGTGTGGAGCAAGCAGTGCTGTCCCTAGAAAAGGCTGCTTGGTCGTTCAGGGTGCTGCCGAGTGATGCTGTCACCTCCAGGTCAACAATCAGGCGACCAATATCCTGAACCGCCTGCATGCAGGATTGGAACTGCGGCTTCCAGTGACATCTTCCACCTGCCGTTTTCGCCCCTTTCCCATCGCTACAGGGCTTGGAATAGTTGGTGGCGCGGACGTGGACGTGTCCTTCAAGCCTGCGCAATGGAATTTTTAGGTGGAGTGCAGTGTGCGCAGTACTGGCCCCACCCTTTACACCCGTGGTTCATCTGCCATAGCCTAGCAAGCTGGGACGGTGACAGTGAGGTCCTCAGGTCGTAGGTTTTATATCAGACTGTCCTTGTCCTAGCCTCTGGCTCAAAAGCCTTCCTCGGAGGCACGGGGGCGCGGCTACTGAAAGTCGGGACATGGCCATGGACCCAGGGTCAATGCATGTCGAGACTGTCCTGCATTCCTTAGCACTTCATGGGTTTTACTTCAGACTTTTCCTTGTCTTAGATGGACTGCCTTCCCAGGCTGTCGAGCTCCATCTGCCCACATGTGACAGGTAGCACAGGGTTACATGGTACCTGTGGCAGGTAGAGTCCTGACCTGACCTCAGATAGTGTGATACAGCATAAAGATATGACAAGGTGTGATAGTGTGATACAGCATAAAGATATGACAAGGTGTGACAGTGTGATACAGCATGGTGACATGACAATGTGTGATAGTGTGATACAGCATGGTGACATGACAAGTTGTGATAGTGTGATACAGCATGGTGACATGACAAGGTGTGACAGTGTGATACAGCATAATGACATGACAAGGTGTGGTGTATGTCATAGAGGGCATAGACATGACAGGATATCATGACAAGCTCTCTCTCTGTGTGTGTGTGTGTGTGTGAGGATATCATGACATGGTATGTGTCACAGAGGATATCATGACAAGGTGTGGTGTGTGTCACAGAGGGCATAGACATGACAGGGTATCATGACAAGGTGTGTGTGTGTCACAGGGGATATCATGACAAGGTGTGGTGTGTGTCACAGGGGATATCATGACAAGGTGTGGTGTGTGTCACAGAGGGCATAGACATGACAGGGTATCATGACAAGGTGTGTGTGTGTGTCACAGGGGATATCATGACAAACTGTGATGTGTCACAGAGGATGGAGATACGATAGGAACAGAGGTGGGGGTGGACACGCTCAGTGTGGGGGCCATCATCGGCATCGTGGTCGGCGTGCTCATCGTCATCGCAGTCGCTATCTTGCTGGGCTGGTGCTGCTGCACCGGTTACATCCACAACTTCCTGCGGGGAGGGAGTGGGAGTGGGAAGGGGGGTCGGAAGGGAGGCAAGCCTATCAGCACCACCCACACCACTGCAGCGCCCCCCTATACTGGAGGCAGCATTGACAGCAACCTGGAAAAACTGTCCTACCCCTCCAACATCCACATGAAGCAGAACTTTCCCTGGGAGGTGAGTCGTCCTGCCCTGCTCGGGCTGATGCTGTCTGCCTGCTGTTTGTGTGTCTGTCTGTCTGGGGGAGTGCTGTCTCTCTGTGAGTGGGGGAGTACCGTCTGTCTGTCTGTATGTCTGTGGGAGTGCTGTCTGTCTGTGGGAGTGCTGTCTGTGTGTAAGAGAGTGTTGTCTGTCTGTGGGATAGTGCTGTTCATGTGTAGGGGAGTGCTCTGCCTGGGGGAGTGCTGTCTGTCTGTGTGGGGGGTGCTGTCTCTATCTGGAGGAGTGCATTCTGTCTGTCTGTCTGTCTGGGCGTGTTCTGTCTGTCTGTCTGGGCGAGTCTGGAGGAGTGCTGTCTGCCTGGGGGAGTGCTGTCTGTCTGGGAGAGTGCTGTCTGTCTGGGGGAGTGCTGTCTGTCTGGGGGAGTGCAGTGTGTCTGTCTGTCTGGGCGTGTTCTGTCTGTCTGTCTGTCTGGGCGAGTCTGGGGGAGTGCTGTCTGTCTGGGGGAGTGCTGTCTGTCTGGGGGAGTGCAGTCTGACTGTCGGGGCATGTTCTGTCTGTCTGTCTGGGCGAGTCTGGGGGAGTGCTGTCTGTCTGGGCGAGTCTGGAGGAGTGCTGTCTGTCTGGGGGAGTGCTGTCTGTCTGTCTGTCTGGGAGAGTGCTGTCTGTCTGGGGGAGTGCAGTCTGTCTGTCAGTCTGTCTGGGGGAGTGCTTTCTGTCTGTCTGGGGGAGTGCTGTCTATCTGTGTGTCTGTCTGGGGGAGTGCTGTCTGTCTGTGGGAGTTCTGTCTGTCTGTCTGTGGGGGAGTGCTGTCTGTCTGGGGGAATGCTGTCTGTCTGTGGGAGTTCTGTCTGTCTGTCTGTGGGGGAGTGCTGTCTGGGGGAGTGCTGTCTGTGGGGGAGTGCTGTCTGTCTGGGAGAGTGCTGTCTGTCTGTGGGAGTTCTGCCTGTCTGTCTGTGGGGGAGTGCTGTCTGTCTGTGGGAGTTCTGTCTGTCTGTCTGTGGGGGAGTGCTGTCTGTCTGGGGGATTCTGTCTGTGGGGGAGTGCTGTCTGTCTGTCTGGTGGAGTGCTGTCTGTCTGGTGTGTCTGTCTGTCTGGTGGAGTTCTGTCTGTCTGGTGGAGTGCTGTCTGTTTGTCTGTGGGAGTTCTGTCTGTCTGGGGGAGTGCTGTATGTCTGTCTGGGGGAATGCTGTTTGTTTGGGAGTGTAGTCTGTCTGGTGGAGTTCTGTCTGTCTGTCTGTGGGGGAGTGCTGTCTGGGGGAGTGCTGTCTGTGGGGGAGTGCTGTCTGTCTGGGAGAGTGCTGTCTATCTGTGTGTCTGTCTGGGGGAGTGCTGTCTGTCTGTGGGAGTTCTGTCTGTCTGTCTGTTGGGGAGTGCTGTCTGGGGGAGTGCTGTCTGTGGGGGAGTGCTGTCTGTCTGGGAGAGTGCTGTCTGTCTGTGGGAGTTCTGCCTGTCTGTCTGTGGGGGAGTGCTGTCTGTCTGTGGGAGTTCTGTCTGTCTGTCTGTGGGGGAGTGCTGTCTGTCTGGGGGATTCTGTCTGTGGGGGAGTGCTGTCTGTCTGTCTGGTGGAGTGCTGTCTGTCTGGTGGAGTGCTGTCTGTTTGTCTGTGGGAGTTCTGTCTGTCTGGGGGAGTGCTGTATGTCTGTCTGGGGGAATGCTGTTTGTTTGGGAGTGTAGTCTGTCTGGTGGAGTGCTGTCTGTCTGTCTGGGGGAGTGCTGTTTGGCTGTGGGGGAGTGTAATCTGTCTGTCTGGTGGAGTGCTGTTTGTCTGTCTGGGGGAGTGCTGTTTGTCTGTCTGGGGGAGTGCTGTTTGGGAGTGCTGTCTGTCTGGGGGAGTGCTGTTTGTCTGTCTGTTGTTTGTTTGTCTGGTGGAGTGTTGTCTGTCTGTGGGAGTGCTGTCTGTGGAGGAATGCTATTTGTCTGTCTGGATAGCAGCAGCGCTTCAGGAAAGAACCGTCGTCCTACGCCTCGGAGATTGGATGTCTGCACCTTCTAAACTATCCATGGGACTGCCACAAGGGTCTCCACTCTCTCCTGTCCTCTACAATGTCTGCACGAAGAGCCTTGCAGACTTAAACAACAATGGAATTGCTCGGGTGCTTACCCTTGCGGATGACGGCCTGGTCTTCAGAACTTCGAAAAATGCTCAGGAAAGAACTGAAGCCGTCCAGAAACAACTAAACAATATTGCTCAATGGTGCAAAGACACAGGATCTTCCATCAATCCAGCGAAAGCCCAAACGTTGCTGTGCACCCTCAACAACAAAACCGCGAGCAAATCACCACCTTCTGTGTCATTCGATGGGATTCAAATTGAGAAAACTGAATGCCTACGCTACCTAGGAATACACTTCGACAGGATGCTGACCTTCAGAAAACATACGGAAAACACTGTTCTCAAATGCAAAAAGGGCCTTTCAGTCTTAAAAGCAATGGCAACCAAACGAATTGAACAACGCCACCTCTTCCTGCTATACCAATCACTCGTCCTCAGTGTGATCGACTACGGACTTGGGCTAACAACACCGTCTCAAAGCAACCTCCTAAAATTAGAAAGAGTCCAAAATGAAGCTATGAGGCTGATCCTTGGAACAACAAAAGACACGCCCACAGAAACCATGCGATACCTGCTTGACCTTCCTTCAGTGCAGGCCAGAAACAAGTTAGAACAGGTCAAGACCTACTTCAAAGCATTAGAAAACCCTCAAAACCCACTGCATGACGCAGTCAAAGAACAAAAAGGCAGCCGTCTAGGACGAGGAAGATCATGGATGGGGCAAGCAGAAGACACAATCCAGGTAGTATGCCGACTTCAAGACCTGAAAGAAACAAAAGAATGGGAGAAAAACCCCGAAAACCTCAACCATCTATTCAACACAGTCATTTCACCCACTCTAGGAAGACATTGTCGGGAATGGCCAGAGGGCAAAACTGATGCGGAAGTGAAGCTGCTTATAGAAGAAAACAGTAAAGAAGAGGACATCATCATATACACAGATGGCTCACTCACCAAAGACCAGTCTGGCTGGGGATTCACTGCGAAACAAAATGGAAAAACAATTTGGGAAGAGAATGCTGCCTACAAAGTCACAACCTCCAGCCTAACGATGGAAGTTGAAGCTGTGACACATGCCCTCCAGTGGCTATCGTCCTTCCATACGCCCGGAAACCAACATGCCATGATTCTAACCGACTCAATGAACCTCATACAGAAAATTGAAAACGGAATGGGAAGCCCAGAGTGGCATAACGCAATGCGCAAATTTCAGATTAAAAAACTCACATGGTCATACTGCCCGGGACATGCAGGTGTTAAGGGAAATGAGCGAGCTGACAGATTTGCTGGTAACGCAACACCAACGAACAGCCTACATCTAGGAAAATCGGAAATCCTCAGAAAAGTCAAAGAATACCAAAAAGAACAGGTACAAGGCCATCACACCATCGATCGCCTCAAAGAAATAGAAGCAGAGAGAGGGAGCGGCCGCAAATCTAACATGAAAGGTAGAGCACGATGCTTTGCAAATCAAACAAATATCGGCATCATTTCCAAACCAACATTGCGCAAATTTCTTCAAAACGGAACAGAGTCTCTGTGGGCCTTTCCAAATACAATAGACCGAGCAACACACTAGACGCCACGTTCTTGGCATCAGAGATCTTTTCCCATCCCTCTTGCGGCCAGTCAGTGGCGGCTGTGTGTGTTTGTGTGTATGTGTGGGTCTGTGCTTTTGAGTGCGTTTGTGAATGCGCGAGAGTGAAATTGTACACAAGTGTCAGGAGAGATATGTGTACGTGTGTGTGTGTGTGTGTGTGTGTGTGAGGGGAGGTGGGAGTGCGGGGGGAGGTGAGGTAGAGGATGAGGTATGTGAGTGTATGCATGCCTACACTGTGGGAGCAACAGGATATTGGAACGTGTATATATATATATATATATATATATATATATATATATATATATATATATATATATCTTTGTATGTACGTGTGTGGGGTTGGGGGTGGGAGATATGGGCGTATGTGTGTGTGCTTGTACAAGTAAGTGTTCATCTCTGTGAGTGTGTGTTTGTGTGTGTGTGTGTGTGTGCCGTGGAAGCTGCGATACTTAGACTAGAAATGAGTGTGTGGAGGAGGGGGTAGAGGAGGTGCAAGGTAATGTGTGTGTGTGTGTGTGTGTGTGTGTGTGTGTGTTGGAGCTCATGTACGTTTATATGTATTTGACTGTGCTTTCATATGTGGGTAGAGTGAGTGTGCAAGGTAATGTGTGTGTGTGTGTGTGTGTGTGTGTGTGTGTGTGTTGGAGCTCATGTACGTTTATATGTATTTGACTGTGCTTTCATATATGTGAAACTGCATGTCTGGTGCATTTCTGTTATGCATGTGTGGGTGTATGTGTGAATGTGTGTCTTCATATTTTACATTTATTTGCTTATTTATCACCATTGTTGTCTTATTTATTTATTTATTTATGTTTTATTATTATCATTTTATTAGTATTACTAATATTATTACTACTACCTTTTTCTATATTATAATTATTATTTATTTATTTTATTATTTTATCAAGCTTATCTATTATTTATTCCCCCGTTTTTTTTTGTTTTTTTGTTTTTGTTTTTGTTTTTCTCAAGGCCTGACTAAGCGCGTTGGGTTACGCTGCTGGTCAGGCATCTGCTTGGCAGATGTGGTGTAGCATATATGGTTTTGTCCGAACGCAGTGACGCCTCCTTGAGCTACTGAAACTGAAACTGAAACTGTCTATGACAGTGTTGTCTGTCTTTTGGTATGAAGGGAAGTATTGTCTGTGTGTGTGTGTGGGGGGGGGGGGGGGAGGGGGTGCTGTATGTCTGTCTGTGGAGGAGTGCTGTTTGTCTGTCGGGGGGGTGGGGGGATGGGGGTGGGGGGGTGGGGGGGGGTGCTGCCTGTCTGTGGGGGATTGTTGTATCTCTGTGGGAGGGTGCTGTCTGTCTGTCTGTCTCTCTGTCTGTCTGTGGGGGAGTGTTGTCTGTCTATCTGTTTGGGAGTGCTGTCTGTGGGGGAGTGTTGTCTGTCTGTGGGGGAGTGTTGTCTGTCTGTGGGGGACTGTTGTCTATCTGTTTGGGACTGTTGTCTGTGGGGGAGTGTTGTCTGTCTGTTGGGGAGTGTTGTCTGTGGGGGAGTGTTGTCTGTCTGTTTGGGGAGTGTTGTCTGTGGGGGAGTGTTGTCTGTCTGTTGGTGAGTGTTGTCTTTCTGTCTGTTTGGGAGTGTTGTCTGTGGTGGAGTGTTGTCTGTCTGTGGGGGAGTGTTGTCTTTCTGTCTGTTTGGGAGTGTTGTCTGTCTGTGGGGGAGTGTTGTCTGTCTGTTGGGAGTGTTGTCTGTGGGGGAGTGTTGTCTGTCTGTTGGGGAGTGTTGTCTTTCTGTCTGTTGGGGAGTGTTGTCTGTGGGGGAGTGTTGTCTGTCTGTTGGGGAGTGTTGTCTGTGGGGGAGTGTTGTCTGTCTGTTGGGGAGTGTTGTCTTTCTGTCTGTTTGGGAGTGCTGTCTGTCTGTCTGTGGGGGAGTGCTGTCTGTGGGGGAGTGCAGTCTGTCTTTCTGTGGGGGAGTATTGTATGTCTGTTGGGGAGTGCAGTCTGTGGGGGAGTGCTGTCTGTCTTTCTGTGGGGGAGTGTTGTATGTCTGTGGGGAAGTGCAGTCTGTGGGGGAGTGCTGTCTGTCTTTCTGTGGGGGAGTGTTGTATGTCTGTGGGGGAGTGTTGTATGTCTGTGGGGGAGTGCAGTCTGTCTGTGGGGGAGTGCAGTCTGTCTTTCTGTGGGGGAGTGTTGTATGTCTGTGGGGGAGTGCAGTCTGTCTGTGGGGGAGTGCAGTCTGTCTGTCTGGGAGTGCTGTCTGTCTGTGGGGGAGTGCTGTCTGTCTTTCTGTGGGGGAGTGTTGTATGTCTGTGGGGGAGTGCAGTCTGTGGGGGAGTGCTGTCTGTCTTTCTGTGGGGGAGTGTTGTATGTCTGTGGGGGAGTGCAGTCTGTCTGTAGGGGAGTGGTGTTGTCTGTCTGTCTGCTGGGAGTGCTGTCTGTCTGTGGGGGAGTGCAGTCTGTCTGTCTGGGAGTGCTGTCTGTCTGTGGGGGAGTGCTGTCTGTCTTTCTGTGGGGTAGTGTTGTATGTCTGTGGGGGAGTGCAGTCTGTGGGGGAGTGCTGTCTGTCTTTCTGTGGGGGAGTGTTGTATGTCTGTGGGGGAGTGCAGTCTGTGGGGGAGTGCTGTCTGTCTTTCTGTGGGGGAGTGTTGTATGTCTGTGGGGGAGTGCTGGCTGTCTTTCTGTGGGGGAGTGGTGTTGTCTGTCTGTCTGCTGGGAGTGCTGGCTGTCTTTCTGTGGGGGAGTGTTGTATGTCTGTGGGGGAGTGTTGTATGTCTGTGGGGGAATGCAGTCTGTCTTTCTGTGGGGGAGTGCAGTCTGTCTGTCTGCTGGGAGTGCTGTCTGTCTTTCTGTGGGGGAGTGTTGTATGTCTTTCTGTGGGGGAGTGTTGTATGTCTGTGGGGGAGTGCAGTCTGTCTGTCTGCTGGGAGTGCTGTCTGTCTTTCTGTGGGGGAGTGCTGTCTGTCTTTCTGTGGGGGAGTGTTGTATGTCTTTCTGTGGGGGAGTGTTGTATGTTTTTCTGTGGGGGAGTGTTGTATGTCTGTGGTGGAATGCAGTCTGTGGGGTAGTGTTGTATGTCTGTGGGGGAGTGCAGTCTGTGGGGGAGTGCTGTCTGTCTTTCTGTGGGGGAGTGTTGTATGTCTGTGGGGGAATGCAGTCTGTCTTTCTGTGGGGGAGTGCTGTATGTCTGTGGGGGAGTGCTGTCTGTCTTTCTGTGGGGGAGTGTTGTCTGTGGGGGAGTGCTGTCTGTGGGGGAGTGGTGTTGTCTGTCTGTCTGTCTGGGAGTGCTGTTTGTCTGGGCGAGTGCTCTTTGTTTATTTGTCAGTCTGTCTGTCTGGGGGAGTGCTTCTGTCTTTGTCGAGGGAGTGCTGTGCTGTCTGCATACCAGCATTGCCATACATAAAGTTACATTCAACACTTGAAGAGTTACACATCAAACATGCCATACATTATACATGACGAATTACACATCAAACAATACACAGTCATACAAACATAACATACACAACACATAGAGAATTACACACCTAACATTACACCCACAACACATGGAGAAATACACACCCAACAACATACACTATACATGGAGAATTACACACCCAACATAACATACACAACACCTGGAGAATTACACACCAAACATAACCTACACAACACATGGAGAATTACACACCTAACATAACATAAACAACACGTGGAGAATTGCACACCTAACATAACATATACAACACGTGTGAATTGCACACCTAACATAACATACACAACACATGGAGAATTACACACCTAACATAACATACACAACACTTGGAGAATTACACACCTAACATAACATACACAAGACTTGGAGAATTACACACCTAAAATAACATACACAACACATGGAGAATTACACACCAAACATAACATACACAACACGTGAGAATTACACACCTAACATAACATACATAACACGTGAGAATTACACACCTAACATAACATACACAGCACTTGGAGAATTACACACAAAACAGTCCAGTGATGAATAGTAGTTAACACAGTTGTGTTGCTTTTGTAGGTTTCATACAAATGAAAATGAAGACAGTTCAGGATGATTTCTGCACATTCACACTGCCCCCATGCATGCACTCAGTGCACACACTGAGGTAGACAGTTTCACTTATGGGAAGACTTCAATGTTTGTGGATTCCAGAGGAACCCATATACTTAATGAGCGAATCAGGCCTTGAGACAAGTATGTACATACGCCCCCCCCCCCCCCCCCACTACCTAGTTGAGGCAAGTATGTACATACGCCCCCCCCCCCCCCAACTACCTAGTTGAGGCAAGTATGTACATACACCCCCCCCCCCCCCCCGCACTACCTAGTTGAGGCAAGTATGTACATACAGCCCCCCCCCCACTACCTAGTTGAGGAAAGTATGTACATACCCCCCCCCCCACTACCTAGTTGAGGAAAGTATGTACATACCCCCCCCCCCCCCCCCCCCCGCGCCCCCCCCCACTACCTAGTTGAGGCAAGTATGTACATACCCCCCCCCCCCCCGCACCCCCCCCCCACTACCTAGTTGAGGCAAGTATGTACATACAGCCCCCCCCCCCACTACCTAGTTGAGGAAAGTATGTACATACCCCCCCCCCCCACTACCTAGTTGAGGCAAGTATGTACATACCCCCCCCCCCCCCGCACCCCCCCCCCACTACCTAGTTGAGGCAAGTATGTACATACCCCCCCCCCACTACCCAGTTGAGGCAAGTATGTACATACCCCCCCCCCCCACTACCTAGTTGAGGTAAGTATGTACATACCCCCCCACTACCTAGTTGAGGAAAGTATGTACATACCCCCCCCCACTACCTAGTTGAGGAAAGTATGTACATACCCCCCCCCCCCCGCACCCCCCCCCACTACCTAGTTGAGGCAAGTATGTACATACCCCCCCCCCACCACTACCTAGTTGAGGCAAGTATGTACATACCCCCCCCCCCAGTACCTAGTTGAGGCAAGTATGTACATACCCCCCACCCCACGCCACCCAGTACCTAGTTGAGGCAAGTATGTACATACACCCCCCACTACCCTCCCACTACCTAGTTGAGGCAAGTATGTACATACAGCCCCCCACACACACACTACCTAGTTGAGGCAAGAATGTTCACCCCCCCCACACTACCTAGTTGAGGCAAGTATGTACATACCCCCCCCACACACACACACACTCACACCCACTACCTAGTTGATGCAAGTATGTACATACACCTCCACACACACACACACACTACCTAGTTGAGGCAAGTATGTACATACCCCCCCCCCCCCACACACACACACCCACTACCTAGTTGAGGCAAGTATGTACATACCCCCCCCCCCCCCCACACACACACACCCACTACCTAGTTGAGGCAAGTATGTACATACCCCCCCCCCCACACACACACACACCCACTACCTAGTTGAGGCAAGTATGTACATACCCCCCCCCCCACACACACACACCCACTACCTAGTTGAGGCAAGTATGTACATACCCCCCCCCCCCCACACACACACACACCCACTACCTAGTTGAGGCAAGTATGCACATACCCCCACACCCCCCTTCCCCCCGCCACACACACACACATGGAGAGGAGGGGTGATGATGTTCCAGGAGCCCTCAGTGTGGGCAGGCAGTGGTCAGGACGGCAGCAGGAACTTTCGGCGTGGTGTTCCCCGTAAAGCCACCGCCAGAGGTTACGTCAATTCTCAGGTGGACACCAGCCCCCGCAGGTAATCTTTTTTTGTCCCTGTTGCCGTAGCAATGCACACCTGTCAGTTCCTGTTGCCATAGCAATGCACACCTGTCAGTCCCTGTTGTCATAGCAACGTACACCTGTCAGTCCCTGTTGTCATAGCAATGCACACGTCAGTCCCTGTTGTCATAGCAACGTACACCTGTCAGTCCCTGTTGTCATAGCAATGCACACATGTCAGTCCCTGTTGTCATAACAACTTACACCTGTCAGTCCCAGTTGTCATAGCAACTTACACCTGTCAGTCCCTGTTGTCATAGCACTGCGTTGCACAAACACGTCATTCATACTACCATCTCTCTCTCCCTCTATCACTCTAGCTATCTCTCTGTCTCCTTCTCTCACTCTCTCTCTAGTACACATGCATGCATGCTCACACAACACACACACACACACACACACACACACACACACACACACACACACACATTTGGAAAAACCAATTCACATTCAGCGTACGTAGACTGAAATACGTCATATATATATAAAAAAAAAAGAAAATGAATATATCAAATACTGAAAAGATAAAAGAGAAAAAAACAATAAAGTTAAAATTTTACAATACGATTATAGCAGAGTACAAAACTGAAACCTATCTTTTAAATATATCAGATACAAAACACAGACAAGCTTTAACGAAACTCAGAATAAGCGTACATGACCTAAAGATTGAGAAAGGTAGATATTTAAATATTCCACAAGAAGACAGATTGTGCAACAAGTGTAACATCCTGGAAGATGAAATCCATCTTCTTGATCATTGTATTAAATATAAAACATTAAGGCAACAATTTTTAAAGGATATTCAAAATTTGAATAACACAGGACATATTCCCAGTCAAGTGATGCTAACAGATGATGAATAAATACAAACAAAATTGGGAAAATTTGTTTATGAATGCTGCTGCAATTTACTGCATTAACTGATTGATTAACTGATTGATTAATTGTGTGTTTTTCATTCGTTCATTTATTTACCATTGCACTTGAGTCTTATAAACCTTACGGTTTCATGACAATAAAATCTATTCTATTCTATTCTATTCTATTCTATTCACACACACACACACACACACACACACACACACACACACACACCACAACACACACTCTCACACACACACACACACATACACACACACACACACACACTCACTAGCACTTATGATGGTGTGTGATGATCAGGTCAGACAGAGAGGGCATCACTGGCAGAGACCCCAGCAGTGGGAATGTGAGGGACTCCCACCTGTATGAGCCTTATGACACGGACCTGCCCCCACCACCCAGCCCCCGCTTTCGGAAACGAAGGGAGGAGGAGGCAGCAGGCGGCAGGAGTCGAGGGTCCAGGCGACAGAGGGACTGGGGGGAGGGGGAGGAGGAGGGGGAGCAGGGCGGAGAGATGGAGGAGGGGAAAGAGGACCCACAGTGTGCAACCAGTGAGGGGGAGGAGGGGGCAACCACACCCACCACTCTTCGCAGGTCAGTTGTATGCGTGTCATGTTACAGGCTGTGATGTTACAGGCTGTGATGTAATGTCATAGTGTGTAGCATATTACAGGCTGTGATGTTACAGGTTGTCATGTAATGTCATAGTGTGTAGCATATTACAGGCTGTGATGTCATGTTACAGGGTGTGATGTTACAGATTGTTATGTCATTACAGGCTGTGATGACATGTTACAGGCTGTGATGTTACAGATTGTGATGTCATTACAGGCTGTGATGTCATGTTACAGGCTGTGATGTTACAGATTGTAATGTCATGTTACAGGCTGTGACATAAGGTGTGATGTCATGTTATATGGTGTGACTTTACAGGCTGTTGTGTCATGTTACAGGGTGTGGTGTCATGTTACAGGGTGTGGTGCCACAGTACACGCTGTTTGTGTCATGTTACGGGGTGTGGTGTCATGTTATGGGGTGTACTGTCATGTTACAGGCTGTTTGTGTCATGTTACGGGGTGTACTGTCATGTTACAGGCTGTGATATCATTACAGGCTGTGGTGTCATGTTACAGCTGTGGTGTCATGTTACAGGGTGTGATGCCACATTACAGGCTGTTTATGTCGTGTTACGGGGTGTGCTGCCATGTTACAGGCTGTGGTGTCATGTTACAGGGTGTGATGTCATGTTACAGATTGTGATATCATTACAGGCTGTGGTGTCATGTTACAGGCTGTGATGTCATTTCACAAGGTGTGATGTCAGGTTACAGGCTGTGATGTCAGGTTTGATGTCATGTTACAGGCTGTTATATCATGTTACAGTGTGTTGTGTCAGGTGTGCTGTCATGTTGCAATATGCGATGTCATGTTGCAGAGTGTGCTGTCATGTTGCAAAATGCGATGTCATATTGCAGAGTGTGCTGTCATGTTGCAGAGTGTGCTGTCATGTTGCAAGATGCGATGTCATGTTGCAGAGTGTGCTGTCATGTTGCAAGGTGTGATGTCATATTACAGGCGGTTATGTGATGTTATTTGGTGTTTTGTTGCAGGGTATGATGTCATGTTATAATGTTACAGGTGTGATGTGATGTTACTGGGTGTGATATAATGTTACAGGGTGTCATGTGATGTTACAGTATGTGATGTTACAGGTGCCTTGTGATGTTAAAGGGTGTGATGTGATGTTACAGGGAGGGAAGTGAGTTGAAGTTACATTATATTCTGTGATGTTACATGATGTTACAGGGTGTGATATGATTTGATCACATGCTGTTACAAGGTGTTATATGATTTGATCACATGATGTTACAGGGTGTGATATGATTTGATCACATGATGTTACAGGGTGTGATATGATCTGGTCACATGATGTTACAGGGTGTTATATGATTTGATCACATGATGTTACAGGGTGTGATATGATTTGATCACATGATGTTACAGGGTGTGATATGATCTGGTCACATGATGTTACAGGGTGTTATATGATATGATTTGATCACATGATGTTACAGGGTGTGATATGATTTGATCACATGATGTTACAGGGTGTGATATGATTTGGTCACATGATGTTACAGGGTGTTATATGATTTGATCACATGATGTTACAGGGTGTTATATGATTTGATCACATGATGTTACAGGGTGTGATATGATTTAATGTGATGTTAAAGGGTGTGATGTGATGTTAGTGTGATGTTACAGGGTGTGATATGCTGTTACCTGTTACAGGCTGTGATGTGGTGTTACAGGCGGTTACATGATGTTACAGGGAGGGCAGCAAGGTGATGTTACATTGTTACAGGGATTGCAGTGAGGTGATGCTACAGGGAGGGCAGTGAGGTGATATTACATGATATTACAGGGAGGGCAGTGAGGTGATGTTACATGGTTACAGGGATTGCTGTGAGGTGATGTTACAGAAAGGTGTTGTTACATGATGTTACAGAGATTGCAATAAGATGATGTTACATGATGTTACAGAGATTGCAGTGAGGTGATGTTACAGGGATTGCAGTGAGGTGATGTTACATGATATTACAGGGATTGCAGTGAGGTGATGTTACATGGTGTTACAGGGATTGCAGTGAGGTGATGTTGCATTATGTTATAGGGAAGGCAGTGATGTGATGTTGCATGATGTTATAGGGAAGGCAGTGATGTGATGTTGCATGATGTTACAGGGAATGCAGTGAGGTGATGTTGCATGATGTTACAGGGAATGCAGTGAGGTGATGTTACATGATGTTACAGGGAATGCAGTGAGGTGATGTTACATTATGTTATAGGGAAGGCAGCGAGGTGATGTTATATGATGTTACAGGGATTGCAGTGAAGTGATGTTACACGATGTTACAGGGAGGGCAGTGAGGTGATGTTACATGATGTTACAGGGAGGGCAGTGAGGTGATGTTACATGATGTTACAGAGATTGCTGTGAGGTGATGTTACATGGTTACAGGGATTGCTGTGAGGTGATGTTACAGAGAGGTGTTGTTACATGATGTTACAGAGATTGCAATGAGGTGATGTTACTTGATGTTACAGAGATTGCAGTGAGGTGATGTTACAGGGATTGCAGTGATGTGATGTTACATGATGTTACAGGGATTGCAGTGATGTGATGTTACATGATGTTAAAGTGAGGGCTGCAAGGTGATGTTACAGACAGTCAGCGAGGTGATGTCACATGACATCATATGATGTTACAGGAAGGGCTGCGAGTTGATGTTGCATGTTACCTGATGTTATAGTAAGGGCAGTGAGGTGATGTTACATGATGTTACAGACAGGGCAGCAAAGTGATGCTACATGACATTATATGATGTTACAGGGTGGCAGTGAGGTGATGTTACATGACGTTACATGTTAGAGGGTGCAGCGAGGTGATGATATTACCTAACATTTCATGATGTTACAGGGGGCACTGTGGTGATGCTACATGACATTACATGATGTTACATGTTACAGAAAGGGCAGTGAAGTCATGCTACATGATGTTACATGTTACAGGGAGGGCAGCGAGGTAGACGTGGACACCATTATCAGCCCCATGCACATCAACGCGGCTGTCAGAGCCAGTGTGCCGGACCTGAATGAAGAACCACCCCCATCCCCCTCTCCCCACAGCCGCCACTCACCTCACTCAGGGAAGCGACATGGAGCAGGGCGTGACCCTGACCCCATGGGTCTGCCTCCTGAAGCCTTTGACCCTGTCTTCACCACACCCACCTCACAGGAGCAGTACCCAGGAGAGTGGCGCCCTCAGCGCATGCCCTTCATGCCCTACGGCATGTTTCCGGTGGTGCCAGGCCAGCAGACGTATGCCTATGCCTACCAGACAGCCGGCAGCCAGCCAGGCCAGCAGGGGGCGTACTTTGTGCACAGTGTGCCCACAGCACAGGGAGACATGACCAGGACCACCTTTGCCATGCACACGCAGCGCACACCTCGGGCACAGGGCAAGGAAGGACCTCCCGGCTCCCCAGGCTTCTCCTCCACCCCTGAGGGACACCCCTTCCCCACCCCTGTTGCCCTCACCACCCCAGATCATGGCCATCGCTCCATGGCCATGAAATCCTTCGCTGACCCCCGAAGTGACCTGCAGACCACGCAGGTCATGTGGACTGACAGTGTCCCTGACCCCTCTGACCCCAAGCCTGAGGACAGTTCTCAGGTCACACGCAGAACCACAACCCGCATCACCACACGCAGCGGCCATGGTGACTTACCCCAACAGACTTCCACATGTAAGTGATGGCTCAATTATACTGTTTCAACCGCCACTATGTCTTGTTCAGGCTATAGCCACGCCACTATGTCTTGTTCAGGCTATAGCCACTGTCTGTCCACATGATACCACTGTCTATGTCTTGTTCAGGCTATAGCCACTGTCTGTCCACACTATACCACTATGTCTTGTTCAGGCTATAGCTACTGTCTATCCACATGATACCACTGTCTACGTCTTGTTCAGGCTATAGCCACTGTCTATCCACATGATATCATTGTCCATGTCTTGTTCAGGCTATAGCCACTGTCTGTCCACATGATACCACTATGTCATGTTCAGGCTATAGCTACTGTCTATCCATATGATACCACTGTCTACGTCTTGTTCAGGCTATAGCCACTGTCTATCCACATGATAACACTGTCTATGTCTTGTTCAGGCTATAGCCACTGTCTGTCCACATGATATGACTGTCTATGTCTTGTTCAGGCTATAGCCACTGTCTATCCACATGATACCACTATGTCATGTTCAGGCTATAGCCACTGTCTATCCACATGATACCACTATGTCTTGTTCAGGCTATAGCCACTGTCTATCCACATGATACCACTATGTCGTGTTCAGGCTATAGCCACTGTCTATCCACATGATACCACTATGTCTTGTTCAGGCTATAGCCACTGTCTATCCACATGATACCACTATGTCGTGTTCAGGCTATAGCCACTGTCTATCCACATGATACCACTATGTCTTGTTCAGGCTATAGCCACTGTCTGTCCACATGATACCACTATGTCGTGTTCAGGCTATAGCCACTGTCTATCCACATGATACCACTATGTCGTGTTCAGGCTATAGCCACTGTCTGTCCACATTTCTTCTTCTTCCTCGTTCACCTCCCATTAGATAAGCAGCTCAGTGTCCTTGATGAAGGCTGCCGTCCATTGCAGCTCCTCCAGGGTGCCGTACAGTTTGGCTTCCACTGCTGTTGGCCAGTTCTTCCTCCTGGATGCTGCATGTGTCCTACAGTTTTGAAGGATGTGGTCGGTTGTCATTGGTCCCTCACCACAAGGGCACTCTGCACATTGTCCAATGCCAAATTTTATGTGCATGTGGTGGAGCAGGCGGTTCTGTCCAGTCCTGAGGCGGAAGATCTTGACCTGTTCCCGTCGTTCCAGCAAACGGTATCTGTCTTCTGGGTTATATTTGGGGTGCGTGAGGCGCCACTTTATTCCTTGCTGTGCTTTGATGATTGTCTTAATTTCATCGTATGACAACAGTTTGTTGGCCTGCTCCTTCTGTGCTCAGTCTAATATCATCATCTTAGATGAACAGACTATAAATAAATAAACGAACGATCCTTCTGTGCACTGTCTTTTGCCTGCTTTTTCATTGCCTCTGTTACCACAGTGTGCTGGTACCCA
Organism: Babylonia areolata; assembly: GCF_041734735.1. Taxonomy (NCBI): domain Eukaryota; kingdom Metazoa; phylum Mollusca; class Gastropoda; order Neogastropoda; family Buccinidae; genus Babylonia; species Babylonia areolata. The sequence continues at coordinate 28,603 of NC_134900.1, read as the reverse complement.
TTGTATCACCACTTTCTCCACTCTGGCACTCAGGGCAACAAGGGCTGAAGTGAGATGGTTCTGTTCTTTGCAGCGGGAGTTCTTGAGGGCTTGGAGTACAGAGAGAGCGTCTGAGAACACCACCACCTGTCCTGTTGTTCTTGTGGAGTTCTGCAAGACTGTTGTGGCTGCCTCACAGAGGGCTTCTCACTCAGCTCGGAAGTTGGTGGAGTATTTTCCTGTTGGGTTTGCAATTTCTTCATCTCCGTCTTTGTATCGGAGGAAGATTCTAGCTCCACGATCCCTTGTTGCTTCTGTGGTGGAGCCATCTGTAAAGACATAGGTCCAGTCTTCCTGGGGGTACTTGTTGCAGATGTACTCCATGGCCAGGGCCTTCCTTTGGGTGTCTGACTGTGTTCCTCTCTTCTCCACTCCGGGAATGCTGGTGATGACTGTTGGGAACACCTGCCTCTTCCGAGATGGGTGGGTGACATTTGCCGGGAAAGGCTTTGCTTCGTGTTCCATGAAGACTGGGGTTTGTCTTTCAAGGCGTCTTGACTGGTGCAGGAAGCTGCCTCTTTTCAGCCGGCTCTTGGTGGGTCTGCTCATTCTGTTGTTCACTGGATGGTTTTCAAGGTGTTTGAATTTTGCTGCCTGGATTATGATCTTTGTGTCCCTTCTGTCCTCCAATGACTGTAGCCCAGTAGTCTCCTCCATCTTCAGGATTGGGTTGGATCTCATGGCGCCAGTTATGACACACTGAGCTTGGTTCTGTATCTTGTTGAGATAGTCGAGGTTAGACTTTGCAGCTGATGCCCATGCTGATGTCCCGTACTCAACTACAGGTTGGACTCTCCCCGTATAGAGTCTCTTTAGGATACGTTCATCAGCCTCCCAGTCCGTCCCTGCAAGTTTCTTCATGATCGCCAGTCTCAGCTTGGCCCTGCTACAGCATCTGGTGATCTGCTGTTTCCAAGTGAGCCTGCGGTCAAAGGTCACTCCCAGGTAGGTAGGTGTGGGTTCCTCTGCAAGCCTTGGCTTGTTCAGTGTCAGTTTCGCTTCTTGCTTCTTGCTGGATAGGCTGAAGACTGTGTAGGTTGTTTTGCTTGAGTTGACAGAGACAAGCAATTCCTTGGTCCAGTTGCAGTCTGGAGGCGTACCTGTGCTGTAGTTGTGTACTCTTCAGAGCACCAGAGTTCCAGGTCATCTTCGTAGATCGCTCCTCTGACCCCTCTTGGGAGTTCTCTGACGATGTCATCTATGAAGATGAGGAACAGCATTGGCGAAAGGACTCCTCCTTGTGGTACTCCCTGTCTCAGCACCTTCTTCTTGCTCTTCTGGCCCTGAATCTTGACTCGGGCTTGGCGGTTGTGTAGGTACTGGCTGATCCAGGTGTACATCCTCCCAGACACACCACATAGCCGTAGTTTGAGCCTGAGTCCGTCGTTCCAGACTTTGTCAAACGCCTTCTCCATGTCAGTCCAGACAGCAGGCGTGTTCTTCTTTTCTTGGAATGCGTCCTCAATGCTTTGAGCGATGAATGTGATCTGGTCTTCTGTTGATCTGTGTTGGCGGAAGCCTGCCTGTTCAGGGCTCAGCAGCTGATACTCCTCAAGGTGCCAGACAAGCCTAGTGTTGACAAGTCTCTCCATCAGCTTTCCTAAGCAGCTTGTAAGGCTGATGGGTCTGTAGCTGTCAGCCTTCGACTTGTCTTTTCCCTTTTTGTGAATGGGGATCATGTCTGCTTCCCTCCAACGCTGTGGGACTGATCCTATCTTCCAGCTGGAGTTGAAGATTGTTAAAAGGACTGCCTTGCTCTTCATCCCAAGATGCAGAATCATTTCATTTCTGATTCCGTCTGGTCCAGGTGACTTCTTCAGGTTGAGGCTGTGCAACGCTTCCTCCAGCTCTTTCTCTGTGAAAGCTGAGGTCATGACTTCCTCTTGGGGCTCTTTCTCATGAAGTTCACCTTGGGCCCTGTGCACTGCAGCTCTGTGTTCAGGAGGGACTTCCAGATTGCTGATGTTTTCATAGACGCCTATGAAATGGTCTGCTGCTTTCTTTCCAGAGAGGTAATTTCCATTCTCTTGAATTGTTATTGTGGTGTGACTTGTTGTTTCGTTGCTGAGGGTTCTAGCCAGTTTCCACAGCTTGCTGCCATCCTTGTCAAGATTTAGGCTTTCAGTTTTCTCTTGCCAGCTTTTTCTTGCAGCTTGTGCGCAGGACAGCTTGTATCTGGCCGTTACTTCCTTCAGTGCTATGTTGTTCTCCAGTGATGGCTGCTTTTCTGCTCGGTCCCTGGCTTCCGTAACTGCATCTTCCAGATTCTGGAGTTCCTCCGTCCGGTAGGGTTTGTAGTCTTTGCGTGCTCCTCTTGGGATGGATTCTATAGCAGCTTTCAAGATGGCCTTTGTGAAGTCTTGAACCATCTTGTTTGAGTCCTCCTGCCTGATGTTGATTGGCTTTGTGTATTATCTGTGAGGGTCTCAAAGAGAGTCCAGTCCGCCTTTCTGTAATTCCAGCGGGGAAAACACTTTGCTTGAGGAGCCTGCATGTTGAGGTTGATAGAGAGTTTTACGGGCTTGTGGTCACTTCCTCCAAGCTGGTTCAGGACTGTTCTTGTGGTCCTGACGAACAGGTCGTTGGTGGCGAACGCTAGATCTGGTGTTGATTGGTCATCCAGCGTCTAGAGTAGAAGGTGGGTTCATCATCTTCTTGGTTGATGAGATGAAGATGTGTGTCAATCTCCCAATCCTCAACTTCTTCACCTCTCCTGTCCGTCTCCTCATAGCCCCATCTCTCTGACTGTTGAAATCTCCCACCACCACGCAGTTGTTGTCTGGGATGTTCATGTATGTGAGGGAAAGATCACGATCTTGTGGGCAGTAGACATTGTAGATCCTGATGTTGTGTTCTTTAAAGACTATATCAACCCCTTGGATCTCTGCCTGTTGATTGGTGTTGATCTTGAGTTCTTGTGCGGCGATGGAATTCCGCACCAAGATAAGCACCCCTCCTTTGTTTCTTTCCTCACGGTCCAACCTGATGGTCTCGTAACCCCTCACTTGAAAGCGGTGGTTTACGGTCAAATGTGTCTCTTGGACACATGCAATGTCAATATTTTCTTGGTGCATCCTTTCTGCCAGGCCAAGTTTCTTCTTATGCACCCCTTCTGCATTCCAATGAAGAATGTTGAGCGTTCTGGGTGGTACTGTTTGCTTGGCCCCAGCAGGAGGATGAGGGCTCCTTTTTCGTCGCATGGGCAATGCGGAATTTTCTTGTCCGACCACCGGTTGCTTGGGGTGGGCCCCTTTGAGGAACAGGGCCCGGCTCCTGGCCTCCCCAGCGGGTCTCCAAAGGTCGAGCACCACATCGAGATTCTGTGGAATGCATCATCATGGAAGCGTGGATTTGTATTTGTATTTGTATTTCTTTTTATCACGTCAGATTTCTCTGTGTGAAATTCGGGCTGCTCTCCCCAGGGAGAGCGCGTTGCTACACTACAGCGCCACCCATTTTTTTGTATTTTTTTTCCTGCGTGTAGTTTTATTTTTCCTATCGAAGTGGATTTTTCTACAGAATTTTGCCAGGAACAACCCTTTTGTTGCCGTGGGTTCTTTTACGTGTGCTAAATGCATGCTGCACACGGGACCTCGGTTTATTGTCTCATCTGAATGACTAGCGTCCAGACCACCACTCAAGGTCTAGTGGAGGGAGAGAAAATATCGGCGGCTGAACCATGATTCGAACCAGCGCACTCAGATTCTCTCGCTTCCAAGGCGGACACGTTACCTCTAGGCCATCACTCCGCGTGGTATCGTGGTTTTAATTGCACAGGTGGCCCGATACCACCGTCTTCAGCTGGAGTTTTCTTTCGGGGTGCCTCACCCTTAGCTCATGGCTCGTACGTCCTGCCATGTGAGCACAGGGGGGATTGTTTCTCTGAGGGTCCCACTCCGGGGCTAGAGGTTATAACACGCCTCTTGACCACATGATGAACCCGTCATAGGACACATGGGGTATTTCAGTGAGGACAACAGTGCCACCTGTTGACCCACCCCGTCCTGGTAGGAACATCGCCAGTTGGTCCGGGGCTGCTTATTTGGCCAGGAAAGCCTGACTTATATCGCAGCTAACCCCCATATCTGAGAACCGTTCCCCCTATCTGCCACCCGGGGACCCGCCAGGTTGGGAATGGTTGCCCCACTACTGAATTGGAAGCAGCCTGGTCCCGGGTCTGCCCACATGATACCACTGTCTTGTTCAGGCTATAACCACTGTCCATCCACATGATACCACTGTCTTGTTCAGGCTATAACCACTGTCCATCCACATGATACCACTGTCTTGTTCAGGCTATAGCCACTGTCCATCCACATGATACCACTGTCTATGTCTTGTTCAGGCTATAGCCACTGTCTATCCACATGATACCACTGTCTATGTCTTGTTCAGGCTATAACCACTGTCTATCCACATGATACCACTGTCTTGTTCAGGCTATAACCACTGTCCATCCACATGATACCACTGTCTTGTTCAGGCTATAGCCAATGTCCATCCACATGATACCACTGTCTATGTCCTGTTCAGGCTATAGCCACTGTCCATCCACATAATACCACTGTCTATGTCTTGTTCAGGCTATGGCCACTGTCTATCCACATGATACCACTGTCTATGTCTTGTTCAGGCTATAGCCACTGTCTATCCACATAATACCACTGTCTATGTCTTGTTCAGGCTTTAGCCACTGTCTATCCACATGATACCACTATGTCTTGTTCAGGCTATAGCCACTGTCTATCCACATAATACCACTGTCTATGTCTTGTTCAGGCTTTAGCCACTGTCTATCCACATGATACCACTATGTCTTGTTCAGGCTATAGCCACTGTCTATCCACATGATACCACTGTCTATGTATTGTTCAGGCTATAGCCACTTTCTATCCACATGATACCACTATGTCTTGCTCAGGCTATAGCTACTGTCTATCCACATGATACCACTGTCTATGTCTTGTTCAGGCTATAACCACGGTCTATCCGCATGATACCACTGTGTCTTGTTCAGGCTATAACCACTGTCTATCCACGTGATACCACTATGTCTTGTTCAGGCTATAGCCACTGTCTGTCCACATGACACCACTGTCTATGTCTTGTTCAGGCTATAGCCAGTCTGTCCACATGACACCACTGTCTATGTCTTGTTCAGGCTATAGCCACTGTCTATCCACATGATACCACTGTCTGTCATGAGAGAGCTGCCTGGAACTGAAGTCTCTGGTATTGTCCTTTCAGTGCTGGATGAGCCAGATCCGAACCCAGCCTTCCTGGCACCATCTCACCCCGCCTCGCTGCCCCCTGCTGCCTCCACACCCGCTGCCTCCAACATCCACTACTATACAGGTCAGAGGTCAGCACCGTTTGTGGCGCACGATGTTGTCCATGAAGGTCCCAGCAGGAACAGAGCCATCAGGGATACGGTCCGACTGGGAGACTCTGATGTGTGACACCCGCCTTTTGTTGTCAAGGACCCACTGGTGCCACTTTGACCCTCTTCCCACTGAGGACACAGTGTCACTTTGACCCTCTTCCCACTAAGGACACAGTGTCACTTTGACCCTCTTCCCACTGAGGACACAGTGTCGCTTTGACCCTCTTCCCACTAAGGACCCACTGGTGCCACTTTGACCCTCTTCCCACTAAGGACCCACTGGTGCCACTTTGACCCTCTTCCCACTAAGGACACAGTGTCACTTTGACCCTCTTCCCACTAAGGACACAGTGTCGCTTTGATCCTCTTCCCACTAAGGACACAGTGGTGTCACTTTGATCCTCTTCCCACTGAGGACACAGTGTCGCTTTGATCCTCTTCCCACTAAGGACACAGTGTCACTTTGATCCTCTTCCCACTAAGGACACAGTGTCACTTTGATTCTCTTCCCACTAAGGACACAGTGTCACTTTGATCCTCTTCCCACTAAGGACACAGTGTCGCTTTGACCCTCTTCCCACTAAGGACCCACTGGTGTCACTTTGATCCTCTTCCCAATAAGGACACAGTGTCGCTTTGACCCTCTTCCCACTAAGGACCCACTGGTGTCACTTTGATCCTCTTCCCAATAAGGACACAGTGTCGCTTTGAACCTCTTCCCAATAAGGACACAGTGTCACTTTGACCCTCTTCCCAATAAGGACACAGTGTCACTTTGACCCTCTTCCCACTAAGGACACAGTGTCACTTTGATCCTCTTCCCACTAAGGACACAGTGTCACTTTGATTCTCTTCCCACTAAGGACACAGTGTCACTTTGATCCTCTTCCCACTAAGGACACAGTGGTGTCACTTTGATCCTCTTCCCACTAAGGACACAGTGTCACTTTGATCCTCTTCCCACTAAGGACACAGTGTCACTTTGATCCTCTTCCCACTAAGGACACAGTGTCACTTTGATCCTCTTCCCACTAAGGACACAGTGTCACTTTGATCCTCTTCCCACTAAGGACACAGTGGTGTCACTTTGATCCTCTTCCCACTAAGGACACAGTGTCACTTTGATCCTCTTCCCACTAAGGACACAGTGATGTGACACAGGACCTTATCCCACTAAGGACACAGTGGTGGGACACATGACCTTATCCCACAAAGGACACAGTGGTGGGACACAGGACCTTATCCCACTAAGGACACAGTGATGTGACACAGGACCTTATCCCACTAAGGACACAGTGGTGGGACACAGGACCTTATCCCACTAAGGACACAGTGGTGGGACACAGGACCTTATCCCACTAAGGACACAGTGGTGGGACGCAGGACCTTATCCCACAAAGGACACAGTGGTGGGACACAGGACCTTATCCCACTAAGGACACAGTGGTGGGACACAGGACCTTATCCCACTAAGGCCACAGTGGTGGGACACATGACCTTATCCCAATAAGGACACAGTGGTGTGACACATGACCTTATCCCACTAAGGACACAGCGGTGGGACACAGGACCTTATCCCACTAAGGACACAGTGGTGGGACTCTTATTTGTCTTCCCATTGATAAACTGGCTGAGGACCTCTGGAGCCTTGTGCAAAACATGTGCTGACCCTGCCGCCCTAACAACTTTTTTCAGCAAATAATCAGATACTACATGGCATGGCATGAAAGAGCAGTGTGTATTGTACATGGACAGTGTGAACACAGTGAAAGAGCAGTTTGTATTGTACATGGACATCATGAACACAGTGAAAGAGCAGTTTGTATTGTACATGGACATCATGAACACAGTGAAAGAGCAGTTTGTATTGTACATGGACATCATGAACACAGTGAAAGAGCAGTTTGTATTGTACATGGACATCATGAACACAGTGAAAGAGCAGTGTGTATTGTACATGGACATCATGAACACAGTGAAAGAGCAGTGTGTATTGTACATGGACAGTGTGAACACAGTGAAAGAGCAGTGTGTATTATTGAACACATTGAAAGAGCAGGAGAGAGAGAGAGAGAGAGAGTAAATGAATAAATGAATGAATGATTTAGTTTCTGAGGGTAATAGATTAAGCAAAACATTTTTTTTTCATATCCAGCCCTCGAAAAAAAAAAAGGAAAAAAGAAACTAATAACGATAAAAAAAAGGGAAAAAAGAAACTAATAACGATAAAAAAAAAAGGAAAAAAGAAACTAATAACGATAAAAAAAAGAAGAAAAGATAGGAGTGAACAGGCAAGAGAAATATCAAGGAAAACATTTATCAAAGATGAGAAGAAGAAAAGAGAGAGAGAGAGTGTGTGTGTATACATTTTTAAATTGCCATATGATTTTGTGTATATACTGTGCCTGTTGACACCAGATTTGGCATAAGAATAGGAAAAGACTTTCTGCATATTCCTCTGAATAAAACAAGATGACATTTTCGACAAAACCATAAAATCATCTGTTGTGTATGGACAGGCCTATTCACAATAGTTATATACTTTGCTTTTTAAAAAACATATCCCCATTGCATATTCAATACACAAAGTCCATATTTTGGATGCATATTCAATACACAAAGTCCATATTCTGGATACATATACTATTCTCTCATGTCTATATTTTTCATTTCTGATTCTTTTTTATATTGGCATATGTAAAATGTGAATGCAAAAACGTGGCATTGAAAAAAAAAGTTCTTTCAAAAGACAACTGAAAAAAAAGTTGTTTCAAAAGACAACTGGCTAAGGGTTTGGAAGTGTTAAATGTTTTAACAGTTTATGTATTTTTCACATTTTATTAGCACTTATCTTACAAACGTATTGATAAATACCAGTTGTTTGAACTTTGAATTTTTAATCTAGTTTTTCTAATATTCTGTTTAGTATGAATGTTACATTGATGTAGACATTCTGTATGGTGTGGAAGTTATTTTGATGTATTCTGTATGGTATGTAAGTTACATTGATGTAGACATTCTGTATGGTATGGAAGTTATTTTGATGTATTCTGTATGGCATGGAAGTTACATTGATGTAGACATTCTGTATGGCATGGAAGTTATTTTGATGTATTCTGTATGGTATGTAAGTTACATTGATGTAGACATTCTGTATGGTATGGAAGTTACATTGATGTATTCTGTATGGCATGGAAGTTACATTGATGTAGACATTCTGTATGGCATGGAAGTTACATTGATGTAGACATTCTGTATGGTATGGAAGTTACATTGATGTATTCTGTATGGCATGGAAGTTACATTGATGTAGACATTCTGTATGGCATGGAAGTTACATTGATGTAGACATTCTGTATGGTATGGAAGTTACATTGATGTATTCTGTATGGCATGGAAGTTACATTGATGTAGACATTCTGTATGGCATGGAAGTTACATTGATGTAGACATTCTGTATGGTATGGAAGTTACATTGATGTATTCTGTATGGCATGGAAGTTACATTGATGTAGACATTCTGTATGGCATGGAAGTTACATTGATGTAGACATTCTGTATGGTATGGAAGTTACATTGATGTATTCTGTATGGCATGGAAGTTACATTGATGTAGACATTCTGTATGGCATGGAAGTTACATTGATGTAGACATTCTGTATGGTATGGAAGTTACATTGATGTATTCTGTATGGCATGGAAGTTACATTGATGTAGACATTCTGTATGGCATGGAAGTTGCATTGATGTAGACATTCTGTATGGCATGGAAGTTACATTGAAGTATTCTCTGTGGTATGGAAATTACATTGATGTAGACATCAGCCAGAAGCAGCAAAACTCTTGCTATGTGAAATGTTTCTAAAATTGTCATGGATCATTATTATATTACAATTATTTGTAAATGAATAAGGAGTTTGTGTATAGTAAGTAAATGAAATGTTTTGCAACCAGTGCCTTACACTATTTAGCTCAAAGCCAGAAATGGTTCCTCAGTTTGAAAAAAAAAGTATTGCTTACATGGTTGCACAGTGGTAATTGATGTCATGAACTTTGACCTTTCCTAAGTTTCTAATGAGTACACAAAATTTGCTTGATAGTTGTATGTTAATGCCATGCATATGTTTTGCAAAATACATTGTCCAGAACAGAATCAATAAATGATACTTCATTGCTTACAAGAACATGTTGAAAATGTTGGTGCTTGTTTGTGCAGTGATGAACTTAATTTGCATGATTCAAATTATATTCTTTTGTCAAAAATCTATTTTTCTTTTAGTTATGATACCATATATATAGGTTGTCTTTTTAGAAAAACTTAAAGACACATAGATTTAGATAATGACGGAACAGAGACACGTAGAGACAGACATTGACTGAATATAGACAGACACACAGAGACAGACAGTGACAGATTAAATTTATAGACAGACACAAAGACTGATAGAGACACACAGTGACAGATTATAGACACATAGAGACAGACAGTGACAGATTATAGACACATAGACAGACAGTGACAGATTGTAGACAGACACATAGACTGATAGAGACAGACAGTGACAGATAAAGGACACATAGAGACAGACAGTGACAGAACATTGACATATAGAGACAGACAGTGACAGATTACAGACAGACACATAGAGACAGACAGTGACAAAACATAGACAGACACATAGAGACAGACAGTGACAGATTACAGACACATAGAGACAGACAGTGGCAGAACATAGACACATAGAGACAGACAGTGGCAGAACATAGACAGACACATAGAGACAGACAGTGACAGATTACAGACAGACACATAGAGACAGACAGTGGCAGAACATAGACAGACACATAGAGACAGACAGTGGCAGAACATAGACACATAGAGACAGACAGTGACAGATTACAGACAGACACATAGAGACAGACAGTGACAGAACATAGACACATAGAGACAGACAGTGACAGATTACAGACAGACACATAGAGACAGACAGTGACAGAACATAGACAGACACATAGAGACAGACAGTGGCAGAACATAGACACATAGAGACAGACAGTGACAGATTACAGACACATAGAGACAGACAGTGGCAGAACATAGACAGACACATAGAGACAGACAGTGGCAGAACATAGACACATAGAGACAGACAGTGACAGATTACAGACAGACACATAGAGACAGACAGTGACAGAACATAGACACATAGAGACAGACAGTGACAGATTACAGACAGACACATAGAGACAGACAGTGACAGAACATTGACAGACACATAGAGACAGACAGTGACAGAACATAGACACATAGAGACAGACAGTGGCAGAACATAGACACATAGAGACAGACAGTGGCAGAACATAGACAGACACATAGAGACAGACAGTGACAGATTACAGACAGACACATAGAGATAGACAGTTACATAATATAGACAGAAACATAGACAGTGACAGATTATAGACAGACACATAGAGACAGACTGTGGCAGAACATAGACAGACACATCAAGACAGACAGTGACAGAATACAGACACATAGAGACAGACAGTGGCAGAATACAGACAGACACAGAGACAGACAATGACTGAACAGAGACAGACACAGAGACAGACATTGACAGAACATAGACAAACAGAGACAGACAGTGACTGAATATAGACAGACACACAGAGACAGTGCCTGAACATAAACACATAGAGACAGACATTGACAAAATAGAGACAGACACATAGAGACAGACACTGACTGAATATCGACTGAATATCGACAGACGGTGACTGAACATTGACCGCGTAGTCACTGTGATTGTTTTGAGACGACCCCTTCGTCAGTGAACTGTCGATCGCTGCACGGTAGCTGTTTGGTGAAGCGTGACCAGGTGACGCGCTGATGCATGAAGTTAGACTCCGCCCCCTGCCCCAAGCAAATCCTCTCAGTTTGTTCCATCTGCACGCCTTTTTTGCAGTGAATCTCGGTGATGACCTCTGACCTGCTCTTCCGTGACATGGGTGAGGGTTTGTTCACATTTGGGGAGCCATTCTGCCGGGAACTGTCAGCGTTGTGACAAAAGCTGTTTTGTGCCGTGTACTGTCAGCGTTGTGACGAAAGCTGTTTTGTGCCATGTGTCAGCGTTGTGACAAAAGCTGTTTTGTGCACGTGTTCGTTCTGGTACCGTCCAGTGCTTCTGCCTCTCCTTTCCGTGGTTCCAGCTTTTGGAACTGCTGTCGTTCCAGGCCGAAAGCGTAAGTACCATCCTGTGTCACCAGCTTGTCCTTCTTCAGCTTGGCCCGCTTCCCCCCGTAATGCAGCTTGTTCATTTACGGTGTAAGACATTTTTTTACGACGGCGGGCTGTTTCCGTAAGATCGTCCCGTACGAAGACAGGGGAGTTGATTTCCCGGAGTTTTCTGCTGTGTTTCAGGATCTCTGTGCGTTGCGTGAAAGACTGAAACCTATCGAGAACTGCAGAACGAACTCGTACGCTGTCGATGTGTACATGGTCAGATGCCTTCATGTCACGATCAATTATTTCTCTTAATTTCTTTTCACATACGTCCTGTCTCTCCAAACACTGGAGGGATTCCCTAAAATAAAAGATAATTCTGTCTGGACTGATTCTCAAAGGTAGATCTAGTTTTTCTCTGAGAGCACTGACTGGTTTGTTTTTGTTTTTTTGTTGTTGTTTTTTTCGGCTGAGATCAGAGAGATTTTGTTTTGTCACATTCCTCGTCGAGAGCGTCAACTGATGTTCAGGTAACAGATATTCTGAATGTCTTCTTGATCGGGTTTTTTTTTTTTTTTTTTTTTTTTTTTTTTGGTCGATAGTCTTTTCCATGTCGTCTAAACGTCCATCGATGTGTCACCGTGCTGTTTTGTGCTCGACGCGTTCGAAACCGCTTTCCTTGTTTGAAAGTTGAGACACAAGTTCTGGATAGCTGGTTGATCGCAGCAAAAAGACGGTCGAACTGCTCCGAGTCAGTGTTGTACTGTAATGTTCCTGGTCGAGTTGGAAGTCTTGTCAGACCTTGTCGAAGTCTGCTCTTTGGAACATAATGATCAGGTCCTGGGTTTGGTTCAATGCTGGCCATCAGTCACCTGGCCAGCAGTGTGGTTACCGCCAGTACTGCAGCCAGTCCAGAAACACATAAACCTTTCACTCATTTTGCTGCTTTCATCGCTTTTTTTTAAAAGACTCCCGCTAAGAGTCCTATTGCCACCATGTATGTTGCTGAACAGCATCCCATCATGAAGCGTTGGTAAGTCAGGCACATAGAGACAGAATGACAGAACATAAACACATTGAGACAGACAGTGATAAAATGATAGAATATTGACAGTGACAGAACATAAACAGACACATAGGGACAGAATGACATAACATAAACAGACACATAGAGACAGAATGACATAAGCAGACACATAGAGACAGAATGACAGAACATAAACAGACACATAGAGACAGAATGACAGAACATAAACAGACACATAGACAGAATGACAGAACATAAACAGACACATAGAGACAGAATGACATAAACAGACACATAGAGACAGAAGGACAGAACATAAACAGACACATAGAGACAGAAGGACAGAACATAAACAGACACATAGAGACAGAATGACAGAACATAAACACATAGAGACAGTGACAAAATATAGACAGACAATTACTGAACATAGACACATAGAGACGGACAGTACTGAATACAGACTGACATAGACAATGAGTGAATATAGACAGACACATGCACAGAATGACAAAACATGGTGGATATGAATTCACTGCCCAAAAAGTCCATGAAACTTTAAGTCTTTTCTTCAACCATCCCTCCCCCATCCACCCGAGAGAACAAACGAACAGCTTTTCAAAAGAAGCCGTCGGCATATCTCTCTGTCTCACTGACTCTCTCTGTCTCACTGACTCTTTGTGTGTGTGTGTGTGTGTGTGTGTGTGTGTGACGCAGTGTGTGACACTGTGCGTGATGCTGTGTGTGTGCGTGTGTGTGCGCGTACGTGCGTGCGCGTGCGTGTGTGTGTGTGTGTGAGTGAGAGAGAGAGAGAGAGAGAGAGAGAGAATGTGTGATTTATTATCATAATTATCATATCGAGCTTACAGTACGCAGCTGGTACTTCTCCCAGAGAGTCGTGAACACCTGGAACAGTCTACCTGCAGAA